>NW_027252668.1:7363553-7512055 GCF_044704955.1 Pristiophorus japonicus | reverse complement strand
GCGAATATTCATCAGATTGATTCCAGGGATGGCAGGACAGACATGAAGAAAGACTGGATCGACTAGGCTTATACTCGCTGGAATTTAGAAGAATGAGAGGGGAGCTCATAGAAACATTTAAAATTTGGTCGGGAATGGACAGGTTTGATGGCGTAAAAAGGTTCCCGCAGTCCGAATAAAGGAAGCCCAGTACCAGCGGTCACTGTCTAAGGATAAAGTGTAAACCATTTAGGACCGACACGAGGAGCATCTTCTTCACTCAGATCATTGTGAACCTGTGGAATTCTGTACCACAGAAAGATGTGGAAGCCAGTTGGATAGATATACTCAAAAGACAGTGAGATATGGCCCTTACGGCTAAAGTGATCAAGGGGCATGGAGAGAAATCAGGAAGGGGAAGTGAAGTTGCATGCTCAGCCATGATCATATTGAATGGTGGTGCTGGCTGGAAGGGACGAATGGCCTACTCCTGCACCTACTTTCTAAGTTTCTATGTTTCTATCTTCAGAATATGAGGTGCTTTGTGGTTCTTCGCCTTTTATTAACAAAAATTAAACACTAATTGCACTATCTTTAAACTTGAATGTGTTCGTAATGTGAGCATTGGTGGTTCAGGGGTAGAATTCTCGCCTGCCACGCGGGAGACCCGGGTTCGATTCCCGGCCAATGCAGTGTTTATGGAAGTCTTTCAGAAAGCGTGTATTTAAAAATTAAACTTCCCGACTGTTTCAAGAGCGGACACAGAGAGGAGCGGCTGTTAAATGAGCGGGGGCACAGATATCCTTCGGTATAAAGAGCGGGAGCAGTGAGGATCGCTTGTAACGTGAGGGAGTAAAGGATTTGAGTTATTTTTCAAATAGCACGAGCAGAGGGAAGCAGCAATTTAAAAAGCGAGACACACAGGAGTGGCTGTTTGCAGCACGGCAGCAGAGATGAGCGGGTGTTGAATGAGCGGGTGTTGAAAGAGCGGGAGCAAGTCTGGGCGGCAGTTTAATAAGGAGGAGCAGAAAGGAGCGGCGGTACCGTTTCCTCGAGCTGTGGCGATTTTCAATAATTCCATCAATGTAATATCTCCAACTTTGCAAATCACACCAAGCTGGGTTGCAGTGCGAGCTGCTAGGAGGCTGCAGCGGAATTGGACAGATTAGGTGGATGGCAGATGCCATATAATGAAGATAAGTGTGAGTTTATCCACTTTGGTGGCAAAACCTTGAAGGTAGAATGTTATCTGAATGTTGACCCATTTGTAAAAGCGGAGGGGTATTGAGACCTGGGTATTTTGGGACATCAGTCGTTGAAGTCATTCATACATACAGGTACAGCATGCAGTAAAGGAAGCCAAATGTCATGCTGGCCTTCATAGCGAGGGGATTAGGGTATCGGAGCATGGAGACTTGTACAGCACCTTGCTGAGACCAGACCTTGAGTATTGTGTGCAGTTATGTTCATCTAATCTGAGGAAGGACATTCTTGCTTTTGAGGGAGTGTAGCGAATATTCATCAGATTGATTCCAGGGATGGCAGGACAGACATGAAGAAAGACTGGATCGACTAGGCTTATACTCGCTGGAATTTAGAAGAATGAGAGGGGAGCTCATAGAAACATTTAAAATTTGGTCGGGAATGGACAGGTTTGATGGCGTAAAAAGGTTCCCGCAGTCCGAATAAAGGAAGCCCAGTACCAGCGGTCACTGTCTAAGGATAAAGTGTAAACCATTTAGGACCGACACGAGGAGCATCTTCTTCACTCAGATCATTGTGAACCTGTGGAATTCTGTACCACAGAAAGATGTGGAAGCCAGTTGGATAGATATACTCAAAAGACAGTGAGATATGGCCCTTACGGCTAAAGTGATCAAGGGGCATGGAGAGAAATCAGGAAGGGGAAGTGAAGTTGCATGCTCAGCCATGATCATATTGAATGGTGGTGCTGGCTGGAAGGGACGAATGGCCTACTCCTGCACCTACTTTCTAAGTTTCTATGTTTCTATCTTCAGAATATGAGGTGCTTTGTTGTTCTTCGCCACTTATTAACAAAAATTAAACACTAATTGCACTATCTTTAAACTTGAATGCGTTCGTAACGTGAGCATTGGTGGTTCAGGGGTAGAATTCTCGCCTGCCACGCGGGAGACCCGGGTTCGATTCCCGGTCAATGCAGTGTTTATGGAAGTATTTCACAAAGCGTGTATTTAAAAATTAAACTTCCCGACTGTTTCAAGAGCGTACACAGAGAGGAGCGGCTGTTAAATGAGCGGGGGCACAGATATCCTTCGGTATAAAGAGCGGGAGCAGTGAGGATCGCTTGTAACGTGAGGGAGTAAAGGATTGGAGTTATTTTTCAAATAGCACGAGCAGAGGGAAGCAGCAATTTAAAAAGCGAGACACACAGGAGTGGCTGTTTGCAGCACGGCAGCAGAGATGAGCGGGTGTTGAAAGAGCGGGAGCAAGTCTGGGCGGCAGTTTAATAAGGAGGAGCAGAAAGGAGCGGCGGTACCGTTTCCTCGAGCTGTGGCGATTTTCAATAATTCCATCAATGTAATATCTCCAACTTTGCAAATCACACCAAGCTGGGTTGCAGTGCGAGCTGCTAGGAGGCTGCAGCGGAATTGGACAGATTCGGTGGATGGCAGATGCCATATAATGAAGATAAGTGTGAGTTTATCCACTTTGGTGGCAAAACCTTGAAGGTAGAATGTTATCTGAATGTTGACCCATTTGTAAAAGCGGAGGGGTATTGAGACCTGGGTATTTTGGGACATCAGTCGTTGAAGTCATTCATACATACAGGTACAGCATGCAGTAAAGGAAGCCAAATGTCATGCTGGCCTTCATAGCGAGGAGATTAGGGTATCGGAGCAGGGAGACTTGTACAGCACCTTGCTGAGACCAGACCTTGAGTATTGTGTGCAGTTATGATCATCTAATCTGAGGAAGGACATTCTTGCTTTTGAGGGAGTGTAGCGAATATTCATCAGATTGATTCCAGGGATGGCAGGACAGACATGAAGAAAGACTGGATCGACTAGGCTTATACTCGCTGGAATTTAGAAGAATGAGAGGGGAGCTCATAGAAACATTTAAAATTTGGTCGGGAATGGACAGGTTTGATGGCGTAAAAAGGTTCCCGCAGTCCGAATAAAGGAAGCCCAGTACCAGCGGTCACTGTCTAAGGATAAAGTGTAAACCATTTAGGACCGACACGAGGAGCATCTTCTTCACTCAGATCATTGTGAACCTGTGGAATTCTGTACCACAGAAAGATGTGGAAGCCAGTTGGATAGATATACTCAAAAGACAGTGAGATATGGCCCTTACGGCTAAAGTGATCAAGGGGCATGGAGAGAAATCAGGAAGGGGAAGTGAAGTTGCATGCTCAGCCATGATCATATTGAATGGTGGTGCTGGCTGGAAGGGACGAATGGCCTACTCCTGCACCTACTTTCTAAGTTTCTATGTTTCTATCTTCAGAATATGAGGTGCTTTGTTGTTCTTCGCCACTTATTAACAAAAATTAAACACTAATTGCACTATCTTTAAACTAGAATGCGTTCGTAACGTGAGCATTGGTGGTTCAGGGGTAGAATTCTCGCCTGCCACGCGGGAGACCCGGGTTCGATTCCCGGTCAATGCAGTGTTTATGGAAGTATTTCACAAAGCGTGTATTTAAAAATTAAACTTCCCGACTGTTTCAAGAGCGTACACAGAGAGGAGCGGCTGTTAAATGAGCGGGGGCACAGATATCCTTCGGTATAAAGAGCGGGAGCAGTGAGGATCGCTTGTAACGTGAGGGAGTAAAGGATTTGAGTTATTTTTCAAATAGCACGAGCAGAGGGAAGCAGCAATTTAAAAAGCGAGACACACAGGAGTGGCTGTTTGCAGCACGGCAGCAGAGATGAGCGGGTGTTGAAAGAGCGGGAGCAAGTCTGGGCGGCAGTTTAATAAGGAGGAGCAGAAAGGAGCGGCGGTACCGTTTCCTCGAGCTGTGGCGATTTTCAATAATTCCATCAATGTAATATCTCCAACTTTGCAAATCACACCAAGCTGGGTTGCAGTGCGAGCTGCTAGGAGGCTGCAGCGGAATTGGACAGATTCGGTGGATGGCAGATGCCATATAATGAAGATAAGTGTGAGTTTATCCACTTTGGTGGCAAAACCTTGAAGGTAGAATGTTATCTGAATGTTGACCCATTTGTAAAAGCGGAGGGGTATTGAGACCTGGGTATTTTGGGACATCAGTCGTTGAAGTCATTCATACATACAGGTACAGCATGCAGTAAAGGAAGCCAAATGTCATGCTGGCCTTCATAGCGAGGAGATTAGGGTATCGGAGCAGGGAGACTTGTACAGCACCTTGCTGAGACCAGACCTTGAGTATTGTGTGCAGTTATGATCATCTAATCTGAGGAAGGACATTCTTGCTTTTGAGGGAGTGTAGCGAATATTCATCAGATTGATTCCAGGGATGGCAGGACAGACATGAAGAAAGACTGGATCGACTAGGCTTATACTCGCTGGAATTTAGAAGAATGAGAGGGGAGCTCATAGAAACATTTAAAATTTGGTCGGGAATGGACAGGTTTGATGGCGTAAAAAGGTTCCCGCAGTCCGAATAAAGGAAGCCCAGTACCAGCGGTCACTGTCTAAGGATAAAGTGTAAACCATTTAGGACCGACACGAGGAGCATCTTCTTCACTCAGATCATTGTGAACCTGTGGAATTCTGTACCACAGAAAGATGTGGAAGCCAGTTGGATAGATATACTCAAAAGACAGTGAGATATGGCCCTTACGGCTAAAGTGATCAAGGGGCATGGAGAGAAATCAGGAAGGGGAAGTGAAGTTGCATGCTCAGCCATGATCATATTGAATGGTGGTGCTGGCTGGAAGGGACGAATGGCCTACTCCTGCACCTACTTTCTAAGTTTCTATGTTTCTATCTTCAGAATATGAGGTGCTTTGTTGTTCTTCGCCTTTTATTAACAAAAATTAAACACTAATTGCACTATCTTTAAACTTGAATGTGTTCGTAATGTGAGCATTGGTGGCTCAGGGGTAGAATTCTCGCCTGCCACGCGGGAGACCCGGGTTCGATTCCCGGTCAATGCAGTGTTTATGGAAGTATTTCACAAAGCGTGTATTTAAAAATTAAACTTCCCGACTGTTTCAAGAGCGGACACAGAGAGGAGCGGCTGTTAAATGAGCGGGGGCACAGATATCCTTCGGTATAAAGAGCGGGAGCAGTGAGGACCGCTTGTAACGTGAGGGAGTAAAGGATTTGAGTTATTTTTCAAATAGCACGAGCAGAGGGAAGCAGCAATTTAAAAAGCGAGACACACAGGAGTGGCTGTTTGCAGCACGGCAGCAGAGATGAGCGGGTGTTGAAAGAGCGGGAGCAAGTCTGGGCGGCAGTTTAATAAGGAGGAGCAGAAAGGAGCGGCGGTACCGTTTCCTCGAGCTGTGGCGATTTTCAATAATTCCATCAATATAATATCTCCAACTTTGCAAATCACACCAAGCTGGGTTGCAGTGCGAGCTGCTAGGAGGCTGCAGCGGAATTGGACAGATTAGGTGGATGGCAGATGCCATATAATGAAGATAAGTGTGAGTTTATCCACTTTGGTGGCAAAACCTTGAAGGTAGAATGTTATCTGAATGTTGACCGATTTGCAAAAGCGGAGGGGTATTGAGACCTGGGTATTTTGGGACATCAGTCGTTGAAGTCATTCATACATACAGGTACAGCATGCAGTAAAGGAAGCCAAATGTCATGCTGGCCTTCATAGCGAGGAGATTAGGGTATCGGAGCAGAGAGACTTGTACAGCACCTTGCTGAGACCAGACCTTGAGTATTGTGTGCAGTTATGATCATCTAATCTGAGGAAGGACATTCTTGCTTTTGAGGGAGTGTAGCGAATATTCATCAGATTGATTCCAGGGATGGCAGGACAGACATGAAGAAAGACTGGATCGACTAGGCTTATACTCGCTGGAATTTAGAAGAATGAGAGGGGAGCTCATAGAAACATTTAAAATTTGGTCGGGAATGGACAGGTTTGATGGCGTAAAAAGGTTCCCGCAGTCCGAATAAAGGAAGCCCAGTACCAGCGGTCACTGTCTAAGGATAAAGTGTAAACCATTTAGGACCGACACGAGGAGCATCTTCTTCACTCAGATCATTGTGAACCTGTGGAATTCTGTACCACAGAAAGATGTGGAAGCCAGTTGGATAGATATACTCAAAAGAGAGTGAGATATGGCCCTTACGGCTAAAGTGATCAAGGGGCATGGAGAGAAATCAGGAAGGGGAAGGGAAGTTGCATGCTCAGCCATGATCATATTGAATGGTGGTGCTGGCTGGAAGGGACGAATGGCCTACTCCTGCACCTACTTTCTAAGTTTCTATGTTTCTATCTTCAGAATATGAGGTGCTTTGTTGTTCTTCGCCTTTTATTCACAAAAATTAAACACTAATTGCACTATCTTTAAACTTGAATGTGTTCGTAATGTGAGCATTGGTGGTTCAGGGGTAGAATTCTCGCCTGCCACGCGGGAGACCCGGGTTCGATTCCCGGCCAATGCAGTGTTTATGGAAGTATTTCACAAAGCGTGTATTTAAAAATTAAACTTCCCGACTGTTTCAAGAGCGTACACAGAGAGGAGCGGCTGTTAAATGAGCGGGGGCACAGATATCCTTCGGTATAAAGAGCGGGAGCAGTGAGGATCGCTTGTAACGTGAGGGAGTAAAGGATTTGAGTTATTTTTCAAATAGCACGAGCAGAGGGAAGCGGCAATTTAAAAAGCGAGAACACACAGGAGTGGCTGTTTGCAGCACGGCAGCAGAGATGAGCGGGTGTTGAAAGAGCGGGAGCAAGTCTGGGCGGCAGTTTAATAAGGAGGAGCAGAAAGGAGCGGCGGTACCGTTTCCTCGAGCTGTGGCGATTTTCAATAATTCCATCAATGTAATATCTCCAACTTTGCAAATCACACCAAGCTGGGTTGCAGTGCGAGCTGCAAGGAGGCTGCAGCGGAATTGGACAGATTAGGTGGATGGCAGATGCCATATAATGAAGATAAGTGTGAGTTTATCCACTTTGGTGGCAAAACCTTGAAGGTAGAATGTTATCTGAATGTTGACCCATTTGTAAAAGCGGAGGGGTATTGAGACCTGGGTATTTTGTTACATCAGTCGTTGAAGTCATTCATACATACAGGTACAGCATGCAGTAAAGGAAGCCAAATGTCATGCTGGCCTTCATAACGAGGAGATTAGGGTATCGGAGCATGGAGACTTGTACAGCACCTTGCTGAGACCAGACCTTGAGTATTGTGTGCAGTTATGATCATCTAATCTGAGGAAGGACATTCTTGCTTTTGAGGGAGTGTAGCGAATATTCATCAGATTGATTCCAGGGATGGCAGGACAGACATGAAGAAAGACTGGATCGACTAGGCTTATACTCGCTGGAATTTAGAAGAATGAGAGGGGAGCTCATAGAAACATTTAAAATTTGGTCGGGAATGGACAGGTTTGATGGCGTAAAAAGGTTCCCGCAGTCCGAATAAAGGAAGCCCAGTACCAGCGGTCACTGTCTAAGGATAAAGTGTAAACCATTTAGGACCGACACGAGGAGCATCTTCTTCACTCAGATCATTGTGAACCTGTGGAATTCTGTGCCACAGAAAGATGTGGAAGCCAGTTGGATAGATATACTCAAAAGACAGTGAGATATGGCCCTTACGGCTAAAGTGATCAAGGGGCATGGAGAGAAATCAGGAAGGGGAAGTGAAGTTGCATGCTCAGCCATGATCATATTGAATGGTGGTGCTGGCTGGAAGGGACGAATGGCCTACTCCTGCACCTACTTTCTAAGTTTCTATGTTTCTATCTTCAGAATATGAGGTGCTTTGTTGTTCTTCGCCTTTTATTAACAAAAATTAAACACTAATTGCACTATCTTTAAACTTGAATGTGTTCGTAATGTGAGCATTGGTGGTTCAGGGGTAGAATTCTCGCCTGCCACGCGGGAGACCCGGGTTCGATTCCCGGTCAATGCAGTGTTTATGGAAGTATTTCACAAAGCGTGTATTTAAAAATTAAACTTCCCGACTGTTTCAAGAGCGCACACAGAGAGGAGCGGCTGTTAAATGAGCGGGGGCACAGATATCCTTCGGTATAAAGAGCGGGAGCAGTGAGGATCGCTTGTAACGTGAGGGAGTAAAGGATTTGAGTTATTTTTCAAATAACACGAGCAGAGGGAAGCAGCAATTTAAAAAGCGAGACACACAGGAGTGGCTGTTTGCAGCACGGCAGCAGAGATGAGCGGGTGTTGAAAGAGCGGGAGCAAGTCTGGGCGGCAGTTTAATGAGGAGGAGCAGAAAGGAGCGGCGGTACCGTTTCCTCGAGCTGTGGCGATTTTCAATAATTCCATCAATGTAATATCTCCAACTTTGCAAATCACACCAAGCTGGGTTGCAGTGCGAGCTGCTAGGAGGCTGCAGCGGAATTGGACAGATTAGGTGGATGGCAGATGCCATATAATGAAGATAAGTGTGAGTTTATCCACTTTGGTGGCAAAACCTTGAAGGTAGAATGTTATCTGAATGTTGACCGATTTGTAAAAGCGGAGGGGTATTGAGACCTGGGTATTTTGGGACATCAGTCGTTGAAGTCATTCATACATACAGGTACAGCATGCAGTAAAGGAAGCCAAATGTCATGCTGGCCTTCATAGCGAGGAGATTAGGGTATCGGAGCAGAGAGACTTGTACAGCACCTTGCTGAGACCAGACCTTGAGTATTGTGTGCAGTTATGATCATCTAATCTGAGGAAGGACATTCTTGCTTTTGAGGGAGTGTAGCGAATATTCATCAGATTGATTCCAGGGATGGCAGGACAGACATGAAGAAAGACTGGATCGACTAGGCTTATACTCGCTGGAATTTAGAAGAATGAGAGGGGAGCTCATAGAAACATTTAAAATTTGGTCGGGAATGGACAGGTTTGATGGCGTAAAAAGGTTCCCGCAGTCCGAATAAAGGAAGCCCAGTACCAGCGGTCACTGTCTAAGGATAAAGTGTAAACCATTTAGGACCGACACGAGGAGCATCTTCTTCACTCAGATCATTGTGAACCTGTGGAATTCTGTACCACAGAAAGATGTGGAAGCCAGTTGGATAGATATACTCAAAAGACAGTGAGATATGGCCCTTACGGCTAAAGTGATCAAGGGGCATGGAGAGAAATCAGGAAGGGGAAGTGAAGTTGCATGCTCAGCCATGATCATATTGAATGGTGGTGCTGGCTGGAAGGGACGAATGGCCTACTCCTGCACCTACTTTCTAAGTTTCTATGTTTCTATCTTCAGAATATGAGGTGCTTTGTTGTTCTTCGCCACTTATTAACAAAAATTAAACACTAATTGCACTATCTTTAAACTAGAATGCGTTCGTAACGTGAGCATTGGTGGTTCAGGGGTAGAATTCTCGCCTGCCACGCGGGAGACCCGGGTTCGATTCCCGGCCAATGCAGTGTTTATGGAAGTATTTCAGAAAGCGTGTATTTAAAAATTGAACTTCCCGACTGTTTCAAGAGCGCACACAGAGAGGAGCGGCTGTTAAATGAGCGGGGGCACAGATATCCTTCGGTACAAAGAGCGGGAGCAGTGAGGATCGCTTGTAACGTGAGGGAGCAAAGGATTTGAGTTATTTTTCAAATAGCACGAGCAGAGGGAAGCGGCAATTTAAAAAGCGAGAACACACAGGAGTGGCTGTTTGCAGCACGGCAGCAGAGATGAGCGGGTGTTGAAAGAGCGGGAGCAAGTCTGGGCGGCAGTTTAATAAGGAGGAGCAGAAAGGAGCGGCGGTACCGTTTCCTCGAGCTGTGGCGATTTTCAATAATTCCATCAATGTAATATCTCCAACTTTGCAAATCACACCAAGCTGGGTTGCAGTGCGAGCTGCTAGGAGGCTGCAGCGGAATTGGACAGATTCGGTGGATGGCAGATGCCATATAATGAAGATAAGTGTGAGTTTATCCACTTTGGTGGCAAAACCTTGAAGGTAGAATGTTATCTGAATGTTGACCCATTTGTAAAAGCGGAGGGGTATTGAGACCTGGGTATTTTGTTACATCAGTCGTTGAAGTCATTCATACATACAGGTACAGCATGCAGTAAAGGAAGCCAAATGTCATGCTGGCCTTCATAGCCTTCATATCGGAGCATGGAGACTTGTACAGCACCTTGCTGAGACCAGACCTTGAGTATTGTGTGCAGTTATGATCATCTAATCTGAGGAAGGACATTCTTGCTTTTGAGGGAGTGTAGCGAATATTCACCAGATTGATTCCAGGGATGGCAGGACTGACATGAAGAAAGACTGGATCGAGTAGGCTTATACTCGCTGGAATTTAGAAGAATGAGAGGGGAGCTCATAGAAACATTTAAAATTTGGTCGGGAATGGACAGGTTTGATGGCGTAAAAAGGTTCCCGCAGTCCGAATAAAGGAAGCCCAGTACCAGCGGTCACTGTCTTAGGATAAAGTGTAAACCATTTAGGACCGACACGAGGAGAATCTTCTTCACTCAGATCATTGTGAACCTGTGGAATTCTGTACCACAGAAAGATGTGGAAGCCAGTTGGATAGATATACTCAAAAGAGAGTGAGATATGGCCCTTACGGCTAAAGTGATCAAGGGGCATGGAGAGAAATCAGGAAGGGGAAGGGAAGTTGCATGCTCAGCCATGATCATATTGAATGGTGGTGCTGGCTGGAAGGGACGAATGGCCTACTCCTGCACCTACTTTCTAAGTTTCTATGTTTCTATCTTCAGAATATGAGGTGCTTTGTTGTTCTTCGCCTTTTATTAACAAAAATTAAACACTAATTGCACTATCTTTAAACTTGAATGTGTTCGTAATGTGAGCATTGGTGGTTCAGGGGTAGAATTCTCGCCTGCCACGCGGGAGACCCGGGTTCGATTCCCGGTCAATGCAGTGTTTATGGAAGTATTTCACAAAGCGTGTATTTAAAAATTAAACTTCCCGACTGTTTCAAGAGCGTACACAGAGAGGAGCGGCTGTTAAATGAGCGGGGGCACAGATATCCTTCGGTATAAAGAGCGGGAGCAGTGAGGATCGCTTGTAACGTGAGGGAGTAAAGGATTTGAGTTATTTTTCAAATAGCACGAGCAGAGGGAAGCAGCAATTTAAAAAGCGAGACACACAGGAGTGGCTGTTTGCAGCACGGCAGCAGAGATGAGCGGGTGTTGAAAGAGCGGGAGCAAGTCTGGGCGGCAGTTTAATAAGGAGGAGCAGAAAGGAGCGGCGGTACCGTTTCCTCGAGCTGTGGCGATTTTCAATAATTCCATCAATGTAATATCTCCAACTTTGCAAATCACACCAAGCTGGGTTGCAGTGCGAGCTGCTAGGAGGCTGCAGCGGAATTGGACAGATTAGGTGGATGGCAGATGCCATATAATGAAGATAAGTGTGAGTTTATCCACTTTGGTGGCAAAACCTTGAAGGGAGAATGTTATCTGAATGTTGACAGATTTGTAAAAGCGGAGGGGTATTGAGACCTGGGTATTTTGGGACATCAGTCGTTGAAGTCATTCATACATACAGGTACAGCATGCAGTAAAGGAAGCCAAATGTCATGCTGGCCTTCATAGCGAGGAGATTAGGGTATCGGAGCAGAGAGACTTGTACAGCACCTTGCTGAGACCAGACCTTGAGTATTGTGTGCAGTTATGATCATCTAATCTGAGGAAGGACATTCTTGCTTTTGAGGGAGTGTAGCGAATATTCATCAGATTGATTCCAGGGATGGCAGGACAGACATGAAGAAAGACTGGATCGACTAGGCTTATACTCGCTGGAATTTAGAAGAATGAGAGGGGAGCTCATAGAAACATTTAAAATTTGGTCGGGAATGGACAGGTTTGATGGCGTAAAAAGGTTCCCGCAGTCCGAATAAAGGAAGCCCAGTACCAGCGGTCACTGTCTAAGGATAAAGTGTAAACCATTTAGGACCGACACGAGGAGCATCTTCTTCACTCAGATCATTGTGAACCTGTGGAATTCTGTACCACAGAAAGATGTGGAAGCCAGTTGGATAGATATACTCAAAAGACAGTGAGATATGGCCCTTACGGCTAAAGTGATCAAGGGGCATGGAGAGAAATCAGGAAGGGGAAGTGAAGTTGCATGCTCAGCCATGATCATATTGAATGGTGGTGCTGGCTGGAAGGGACGAATGGCCTACTCCTGCACCTACTTTCTAAGTTTCTATGTTTCTATCTTCAGAATATGAGGTGCTTTGTTGCTCTTCGCCTTTTATTAACAAAAATTAAACACTAATTGCACTATCTTTAAACTTGAATGTGTTCGTAATGTGAGCATTGGTGGTTCAGGGGTAGAATTCTCGCCTGCCACGCGGGAGACCCGGGTTCGATTCCCGGTCAATGCAGTGTTTATGGAAGTATTTCACAATGCGTGTATTTAAAAATTAAACTTCCCGACTGTTTCAAGAGCGGACACAGAGAGGAGCGGCTGTTAAATGAGCGGGGGCACAGATATCCTTCGGTACAAAGAGCGGGAGCAGTGAGGATCGCTTGTAACGTGAGGGAGCAAAGGATTTGAGTTATTTTTCAAATAGCACGAGCAGAGGGAAGCGGCAATTTAAAAAGCGAGAACACACAGGAGTGGCTGTTTGCAGCACGGCAGCAGAGATGAGCGGGTGTTGAAAGAGCGGGAGCAAGTCTGGGCGGCAGTTTAATAAGGAGGAGCAGAAAGGAGCGGCGGTACCGTTTCCTCGAGCTGTGGCGATTTTCAATAATTCCATCAATGTAATATCTCCAACTTTGCAAATCACACCAAGCTGGGTTGCAGTGCGAGCTGCTAGGAGGCTGCAGCGGAATTGGACAGATTCGGTGGATGGCAGATGCCATATAATGAAGATAAGTGTGAGTTTATCCACTTTGGTGGCAAAACCTTGAAGGTAGAATGTTATCTGAATGTTGACCCATTTGTAAAAGCGGAGGGGTATTGAGACCTGGGTATTTTGTTACATCAGTCGTTGAAGTCATTCATACATACAGGTACAGCATGCAGTAAAGGAAGCCAAATGTCATGCTGGCCTTCATAGCCTTCATATCGGAGCATGGAGACTTGTACAGCACCTTGCTGAGACCAGACCTTGAGTATTGTGTGCAGTTATGATCATCTAATCTGAGGAAGGACATTCTTGCTTTTGAGGGAGTGTAGCGAATATTCACCAGATTGATTCCAGGGATGGCAGGACTGACATGAAGAAAGACTGGATCGACTAGGCTTATACTCGCTGGAATTTAGAAGAATGAGAGGGGAGCTCATAGAAACATTTAAAATTTGGTCGGGAATGGACAGGTTTGATGGCGTAAAAAGGTTCCCGCAGTCCGAATAAAGGAAGCCCAGTACCAGCGGTCACTGTCTTAGGATAAAGTGTAAACCATTTAGGACCGACACGAGGAGAATCTTCTTCACTCAGATCATTGTGAACCTGTGGAATTCTGTACCACAGAAAGATGTGGAAGCCAGTTGGATAGATATACTCAAAAGAGAGTGAGATATGGCCCTTACGGCTAAAGTGATCAAGGGGCATGGAGAGAAATCAGGAAGGGGAAGGGAAGTTGCATGCTCAGCCATGATCATATTGAATGGTGGTGCTGGCTGGAAGGGACGAATGGCCTACTCCTGCACCTACTTTCTAAGTTTCTATGTTTCTATCTTCAGAATATGAGGTGCTTTGTTGTTCTTCGCCTTTTATTAACAAAAATTAAACACTAATTGCACTATCTTTAAACTTGAATGTGTTCGTAATGTGAGCATTGGTGGTTCAGGGGTAGAATTCTCGCCTGCCACGCGGGAGACCCGGGTTCGATTCCCGGTCAATGCAGTGTTTATGGAAGTATTTCACAAAGCGTGTATTTAAAAATTAAACTTCCCGACTGTTTCAAGAGCGTACACAGAGAGGAGCGGCTGTTAAATGAGCGGGGGCACAGATATCCTTCGGTATAAAGAGCGGGAGCAGTGAGGATCGCTTGTAACGTGAGGGAGTAAAGGATTTGAGTTATTTTTCAAATAGCACGAGCAGAGGGAAGCAGCAATTTAAAAAGCGAGACACACAGGAGTGGCTGTTTGCAGCACGGCAGCAGAGATGAGCGGGTGTTGAAAGAGCGGGAGCAAGTCTGGGCGGCAGTTTAATAAGGAGGAGCAGAAAGGAGCGGCGGTACCGTTTCCTCGAGCTGTGGCGATTTTCAATAATTCCATCAATGTAATATCTCCAACTTTGCAAATCACACCAAGCTGGGTTGCAGTGCGAGCTGCTAGGAGGCTGCAGCGGAATTGGACAGATTAGGTGGATGGCAGATGCCATATAATGAAGATAAGTGTGAGTTTATCCACTTTGGTGGCAAAACCTTGAAGGGAGAATGTTATCTGAATGTTGACCGATTTGTAAAAGCGGAGGGGTATTGAGACCTGGGTATTTTGGGACATCAGTCGTTGAAGTCATTCATACATACAGGTACAGCATGCAGTAAAGGAAGCCAAATGTCATGCTGGCCTTCATAGCGAGGAGATTAGGGTATCGGAGCAGAGAGACTTGTACAGCACCTTGCTGAGACCAGACCTTGAGTATTGTGTGCAGTTATGATCATCTAATCTGAGGAAGGACATTCTTGCTTTTGAGGGAGTGTAGCGAATATTCATCAGATTGATTCCAGGGATGGCAGGACAGACATGAAGAAAGACTGGATCGACTAGGCTTATACTCGCTGGAATTTAGAAGAATGAGAGGGGAGCTCATAGAAACATTTAAAATTTGGTCGATAATGGACAGGTTTGATGGCGTAAAAAGGTTCCCGCAGTCCGAATAAAGGAAGCCCAGTACCAGCGGTCACTGTCTAAGGATAAAGTGTAAACCATTTAGGACCGACACGAGGAGCATCTTCTTCACTCAGATCATTGTGAACCTGTGGAATTCTGTACCACAGAAAGATGTGGAAGCCAGTTGGATAGATATACTCAAAAGACAGTGAGATATGGCCCGTACGGCTAAAGTGATCAAGGGGCATGGAGAGAAATCAGGAAGGGGAAGTGAAGTTGCATGCTCAGCCATGATCATATTGAATGGTGGTGCTGGCTGGAAGGGACGAATGGCCTACTCCTGCACCTACTTTCTAAGTTTCTATGTTTCTATCTTCAGAATATGAGGTGCTTTGTTGTTCTTCGCCTTTTATTAACAAAAATTAAACACTAATTGCACTATCTTTAAACTTGAATGTGTTCGTAATGTGAGCATTGGTGGTTCAGGGGTAGAATTCTCGCCTGCCACGCGGGAGACCCGGGTTCGATTCCCGGTCAATGCAGTGTTTATGGAAGTATTTCACAAAGCGTGTATTTAAAAATTAAACTTCCCGACTGTTTCAAGAGCGGACACAGAGAGGAGCGGCTGTTAAATGAGCGGGGGCACAGAATCCTTCGGTATAAAGAGCGGGAGCAGTGAGGATCGCTTGTAACGTGAGGGAGTAAAGGATTTGAGTTATTTTTCAAATAGCACGAGCAGAGGGAAGCAGCAATTTAAAAAGCGAGACACACAGGAGTGGCTGTTTGCAGCACGGCAGCAGAGATGAGCGGGTGTTGAAAGAGCGGGAGCAAGTCTGGGCGGCAGTTTAATAAGGAGGAGCAGAAAGGAGCGGCGGTACCGTTTCCTCGAGCTGTGGCGATTTTCAATAATTCCATCAATGTAATATCTCCAACTTTGCAAATCACACCAAGCTGGGTTGCAGTGCGAGCTGCTAGGAGGCTGCAGCGGAATTGGACAGATTAGGTGGATGGCAGATGCCATATAATGAAGATAAGTGTGAGTTTATCCACTTTGGTGGCAAAACCTTGAAGGTAGAATGTTATCTGAATGTTGACCGATTTGTAAAAGCGGAGGGGTATTGAGACCTGGGTATTTTGGGACATCAGTCGTTGAAGTCATTCATACATACAGGTACAGCATGCAGTAAAGGAAGCCAAATGTCATGCTGGCCTTCATAGCGAGGAGATTAGGGTATCGGAGCAGAGAGACTTGTACAGCACCTTGCTGAGACCAGACCTTGAGTATTGTGTGCAGTTATGATCATCTAATCTGAGGAAGGACATTCTTGCTTTTGAGGGAGTGTAGCGAATATTCATCAGATTGATTCCAGGGATGGCAGGACAGACATGAAGAAAGACTGGATCGACTAGGCTTATACTCGCTGGAATTTAGAAGAATGAGAGGGGAGCTCATAGAAACATTTAAAATTTGGTCGGGAATGGACAGGTTTGATGGCGTAAAAAGGTTCCCGCAGTCCGAATAAAGGAAGCCCAGTACCAGCGGTCACTGTCTAAGGATAAAGTGTAAACCATTTAGGACCGACACGAGGAGCATCTTCTTCACTCAGATCATTGTGAACCTGTGGAATTATGTGCCACAGAAAGATGTGGAAGCCAGTTGGATAGATATACTCAAAAGACAGTGAGATATGGCCCTTACGGCTAAAGTGATCAAGGGGCATGGAGAGAAATCAGGAAGGGGAAGTGAAGTTGCATGCTCAGCCATGATCATATTGAATGGTGGTGCTGGCTGGAAGGGACGAATGGCCTACTCCTGCACCTACTTTCTAAGTTTCTATGTTTCTATCTTCAGAATATGAGGTGCTTTGTTGTTCTTCGCCTTTTATTAACAAAAATTAAACACTAATTGCACTATCTTTAAACTTGAATGTGTTCGTAATGTGAGCATTGGTGGTTCAGGGGTAGAATTCTCGCCTGCCACGCGGGAGACCCGGGTTCGATTCCCGGTCAATGCAGTGTTTATGGAAGTATTTCACAAAGCGTGTATTTAAAAATTAAACTTCCCGACTGTTTCAAGAGCGTACACAGAGAGGAGCGGCTGTTAAATGAGCGGGGGCACAGATATCCTTCGGTATAAAGAGCGGGAGCAGTGAGGATCGCTTGTAACGTGAGGGAGTAAAGGATTTGAGTTATTTTTCAAATAACACGAGCAGAGGGAAGCAGCAATTTAAAAAGCGAGACACACAGGAGTGGCTGTTTGCAGCACGGCAGCAGAGATGAGCGGGTGTTGAAAGAGCGGGAGCAAGTCTGGGCGGCAGTTTAATGAGGAGGAGCAGAAAGGAGCGGCGGCACCGTTTCCTCGAGCTGTGGCGATTTTCAATAATTCCATCAATGTAATATCTCCAACTTTGCAAATCACACCAAGCTGGGTTGCAGTGCGAGCTGCTAGGAGGCTGCAGCGGAATTGGACAGATTAGGTGGATGGCAGATGCCATATAATGAAGATAAGTGTGAGTTTATCCACTTTGGTGGCAAAACCTTGAAGGTAGAATGTTATCTGAATGTTGACCGATTTGTAAAAGCGGAGGGGTATTGAGACCTGGGTATTTTGGGACATCAGTCGTTGAAGTCATTCATACATACAGGTACAGCATGCAGTAAAGGAAGCCAAATGTCATGCTGGCCTTCATAGCGAGGAGATTAGGGTATCGGAGCAGAGAGACTTGTACAGCACCTTGCTGAGACCAGACCTTGAGTATTGTGTGCAGTTATGATCATCTAATCTGAGGAAGGACATTCTTGCTTTTGAGGGAGTGTAGCGAATATTCATCAGATTGATTCCAGGGATGGCAGGACAGACATGAAGAAAGACTGGATCGACTAGGCTTATACTCGCTGGAATTTAGAAGAATGAGAGGGGAGCTCATAGAAACATTTAAAATTTGGTCGGGAATGGACAGGTTTGATGGCGTAAAAAGGTTCCCGCAGTCCGAATAAAGGAAGCCCAGTACCAGCGGTCACTGTCTAAGGATAAAGTGTAAACCATTTAGGACCGACACGAGGAGCATCTTCTTCACTCAGATCATTGTGAACCTGTGGAATTCTGTACCACAGAAAGATGTGGAAGCCAGTTGGATAGATATACTCAAAAGACAGTGAGATATGGCCCTTACGGCTAAAGTGATCAAGGGGCATGGAGAGAAATCAGGAAGGGGAAGTGAAGTTGCATGCTCAGCCATGATCATATTGAATGGTGGTGCTGGCTGGAAGGGACGAATGGCCTACTCCTGCACCTACTTTCTAAGTTTCTATGTTTCTATCTTCAGAATATGAGGTGCTTTGTTGCTCTTCGCCTTTTATTAACAAAAATTAAACACTAATTGCACTATCTTTAAACTTGAATGTGTTCGTAATGTGAGCATTGGTGGTTCAGGGGTAGAATTCTCGCCTGCCACGCGGGAGACCCGGGTTCGATTCCCGGTCAATGCAGTGTTTATGGAAGTATTTCACAAAGCGTGTATTTAAAAATTAAACTTCCCGACTGTTTCAAGAGCGGACACAGAGAGGAGCGGCTGTTAAATGAGCGGGGGCACAGATATCCTTCGGTACAAAGAGCGGGAGCAGTGAGGATCGCTTGTAACGTGAGGGAGCAAAGGATTTGAGTTATTTTTCAAATAGCACGAGCAGAGGGAAGCGGCAATTTAAAAAGCGAGAACACACAGGAGTGGCTGTTTGCAGCACGGCAGCAGAGATGAGCGGGTGTTGAAAGAGCGGGAGCAAGTCTGGGCGGCAGTTTAATAAGGAGGAGCAGAAAGGAGCGGCGGTACCGTTTCCTCGAGCTGTGGCGATTTTCAATAATTCCATCAATGTAATATCTCCAACTTTGCAAATCACACCAAGCTGGGTTGCAGTGCGAGCTGCTAGGAGGCTGCAGCGGAATTGGACAGATTCGGTGGATGGCAGATGCCATATAATGAAGATAAGTGTGAGTTTATCCACTTTGGTGGCAAAACCTTGAAGGTAGAATGTTATCTGAATGTTGACCCATTTGTAAAAGCGGAGGGGTATTGAGACCTGGGTATTTTGTTACATCAGTCGTTGAAGTCATTCATACATACAGGTACAGCATGCAGTAAAGGAAGCCAAATGTCATGCTGGCCTTCATAGCGAGGAAATTAGGGTATCGGAGCATGGAGACTTGTACAGCACCTTGCTGAGACCAGACCTTGAGTATTGTGTGCAGTTATGATCATCTAATCTGAGGAAGGACATTCTTGCTTTTGAGGGAGTGTAGCGAATATTCACCAGATTGATTCCAGGGATGGCAGGACTGACATGAAGAAAGACTGGATCGACTAGGCTTATACTCGCTGGAATTTAGAAGAATGAGAGGGGAGCTCATAGAAACATTTAAAATTTGGTCGGGAATGGACAGGTTTGATGGCGTAAAAAGGTTCCCGCAGTCCGAATAAAGGAAGCCCAGTACCAGCGGTCACTGTCTTAGGATAAAGTGTAAACCATTTAGGACCGACACGAGGAGAATCTTCTTCACTCAGATCATTGTGAACCTGTGGAATTCTGTACCACAGAAAGATGTGGAAGCCAGTTGGATAGATATACTCAAAAGAGAGTGAGATATGGCCCTTACGGCTAAAGTGATCAAGGGGCATGGAGAGAAATCAGGAAGGGGAAGGGAAGTTGCATGCTCAGCCATGATCATATTGAATGGTGGTGCTGGCTGGAAGGGACGAATGGCCTACTCCTGCACCTACTTTCTAAGTTTCTATGTTTCTATCTTCAGAATATGAGGTGCTTTGTTGTTCTTCGCCTTTTATTAACAAAAATTAAACACTAATTGCACTATCTTTAAACTTGAATGTGTTCGTAATGTGAGCATTGGTGGTTCAGGGGTAGAATTCTCGCCTGCCACGCGGGAGACCCGGGTTCGATTCCCGGTCAATGCAGTGTTTATGGAAGTATTTCACAAAGCGTGTATTTAAAAATTAAACTTCCCGACTGTTTCAAGAGCGTACACAGAGAGGAGCGGCTGTTAAATGAGCGGGGGCACAGATATCCTTCGGTATAAAGAGCGGGAGCAGTGAGGATCGCTTGTAACGTGAGGGAGTAAAGGATTTGAGTTATTTTTCAAATAGCACGAGCAGAGGGAAGCAGCAATTTAAAAAGCGAGACACACAGGAGTGGCTGTTTGCAGCACGGCAGCAGAGATGAGCGGGTGTTGAAAGAGCGGGAGCAAGTCTGGGCGGCAGTTTAATAAGGAGGAGCAGAAAGGAGCGGCGGTACCGTTTCCTCGAGCTGTGGCGATTTTCAATAATTCCATCAATGTAATATCTCCAACTTTGCAAATCACACCAAGCTGGGTTGCAGTGCGAGCTGCTAGGAGGCTGCAGCGGAATTGGACAGATTAGGTGGATGGCAGATGCCATATAATGAAGATAAGTGTGAGTTTATCCACTTTGGTGGCAAAACCTTGAAGGTAGAATGTTATCTGAATGTTGACCGATTTGTAAAAGCGGAGGGGTATTGAGACCTGGGTATTTTGGGACATCAGTCGTTGAAGTCATTCATACATACAGGTACAGCATGCAGTAAAGGAAGCCAAATGTCATGCTGGCCTTCATAGCGAGGAGATTAGGGTATCGGAGCAGAGAGACTTGTACAGCACCTTGCTGAGACCAGACCTTGAGTATTGTGTGCAGTTATGATCATCTAATCTGAGGAAGGACATTCTTGCTTTTGAGGGAGTGTAGCGAATATTCATCAGATTGATTCCAGGGATGGCAGGACAGACATGAAGAAAGACTGGATCGACTAGGCTTATACTCGCTGGAATTTAGAAGAATGAGAGGGGAGCTCATAGAAACATTTAAAATTTGGTCGATAATGGACAGGTTTGATGGCGTAAAAAGGTTCCCGCAGTCCGAATAAAGGAAGCCCAGTACCAGCGGTCACTGTCTAAGGATAAAGTGTAAACCATTTAGGACCGACACGAGGAGCATCTTCTTCACTCAGATCATTGTGAACCTGTGGAATTCTGTACCACAGAAAGATGTGGAAGCCAGTTGGATAGATATACTCAAAAGACAGTGAGATATGGCCCTTACGGCTAAAGTGATCAAGGGGCATGGAGAGAAATCAGGAAGGGGAAGTGAAGTTGCATGCTCAGCCATGATCATATTGAATGGTGGTGCTGGCTGGAAGGGACGAATGGCCTACTCCTGCACCTACTTTCTAAGTTTCTATGTTTCTATCTTCAGAATATGAGGTGCTTTGTTGTTCTTCGCCTTTTATTAACAAAAATTAAACACTAATTGCACTATCTTTAAACTTGAATGTGTTCGTAATGTGAGCATTGGTGGTTCAGGGGTAGAATTCTCGCCTGCCACGCGGGAGACCCGGGTTCGATTCCCGGTCAATGCAGTGTTTATGGAAATATTTCACAAAGCGTGTATTTAAAAATTAAACTTCCCGACTGTTTCAAGAGCGTACACAGAGAGGAGCGGCTGTTAAATGAGCGGGGGCACAGATATCCTTCGGTACAAAGAGCGGGAGCAGTGAGGATCGCTTGTAACGTGAGGGAGCAAAGGATTTGAGTTATTTTTCAAATAGCACGAGCAGAGGGAAGCGGCAATTTAAAAAGCGAGAACACACAGGAGTGGCTGTTTGCAGCACGGCAGCAGAGATGAGCGGGTGTTGAAAGAGCGGGAGCAAGTCTGGGCGGCAGTTTAATAAGGAGGAGCAGAAAGGAGCGGCGGTACCGTTTCCTCGAGCTGTGGCGATTTTCAATAATTCCATCAATGTCATATCTCCAACTTTGCAAATCACACCAAGCTGGGTTGCAGTGCGAGCTGCTAGGAGGCTGCAGCGGAATTGGACAGATTCGGTGGATGGCAGATGCCATATAATGAAGATAAGTGTGAGTTTATCCACTTTGGTGGCAAAACCTTGAAGGTAGAATGTTATCTGAATGTTGACCGATTTGTAAAAGCGGAGGGGTATTGAGACCTGGGTATTTTGGGACATCAGTCGTTGAAGTCATTCATACATACAGGTACAGCATGCAGTAAAGGAAGCCAAATGTCATGCTGGCCTTCATAGCGAGGAGATTAGGGTATCGGAGCAGAGAGACTTGTACAGCACCTTGCTGAGACCAGACCTTGAGTATTGTGTGCAGTTATGATCATCTAATCTGAGGAAGGACATTCTTGCTTTTGAGGGAGTGTAGCGAATATTCATCAGATTGATTCCAGGGATGGCAGGACAGACATGAAGAAAGACTGGATCGACTAGGCTTATACTCGCTGGAATTTAGAAGAATGAGAGGGGAGCTCATAGAAACATTTAAAATTTGGTCGATAATGGACAGGTTTGATGGCGTAAAAAGGTTCCCGCAGTCCGAATAAAGGAAGCCCAGTACCAGCGGTCACTGTCTAAGGATAAAGTGTAAACCATTTAGGACCGACACGAGGAGCATCTTCTTCACTCAGATCATTGTGAACCTGTGGAATTCTGTACCACAGAAAGATGTGGAAGCCAGTTGGATAGATATACTCAAAAGACAGTGAGATATGGCCCGTACGGCTAAAGTGATCAAGGGGCATGGAGAGAAATCAGGAAGGGGAAGTGAAGTTGCATGCTCAGCCATGATCATATTGAATGGTGGTGCTGGCTGGAAGGGACGAATGGCCTACTCCTGCACCTACTTTCTAAGTTTCTATGTTTCTATCTTCAGAATATGAGGTGCTTTGTTGTTCTTCGCCTTTTATTAACAAAAATTAAACACTAATTGCACTATCTTTAAACTTGAATGTGTTCGTAATGTGAGCATTGGTGGTTCAGGGGTAGAATTCTCGCCTGCCACGCGGGAGACCCGGGTTCGATTCCCGGTCAATGCAGTGTTTATGGAAGTATTTCACAAAGCGTGTATTTAAAAATTAAACTTCCCGACTGTTTCAAGAGCGGACACAGAGAGGAGCGGCTGTTAAATGAGCGGGGGCACAGAATCCTTCGGTATAAAGAGCGGGAGCAGTGAGGATCGCTTGTAACGTGAGGGAGTAAAGGATTTGAGTTATTTTTCAAATAGCACGAGCAGAGGGAAGCAGCAATTTAAAAAGCGAGACACACAGGAGTGGCTGTTTGCAGCACGGCAGCAGAGATGAGCGGGTGTTGAAAGAGCGGGAGCAAGTCTGGGCGGCAGTTTAATAAGGAGGAGCAGAAAGGAGCGGCGGTACCGTTTCCTCGAGCTGTGGCGATTTTCAATAATTCCATCAATGTAATATCTCCAACTTTGCAAATCACACCAAGCTGGGTTGCAGTGCGAGCTGCTAGGAGGCTGCAGCGGAATTGGACAGATTAGGTGGATGGCAGATGCCATATAATGAAGATAAGTGTGAGTTTATCCACTTTGGTGGCAAAACCTTGAAGGTAGAATGTTATCTGAATGTTGACCGATTTGTAAAAGCGGAGGGGTATTGAGACCTGGGTATTTTGGGACATCAGTCGTTGAAGTCATTCATACATACAGGTACAGCATGCAGTAAAGGAAGCCAAATGTCATGCTGGCCTTCATAGCGAGGAGATTAGGGTATCGGAGCAGAGAGACTTGTACAGCACCTTGCTGAGACCAGACCTTGAGTATTGTGTGCAGTTATGATCATCTAATCTGAGGAAGGACATTCTTGCTTTTGAGGGAGTGTAGCGAATATTCATCAGATTGATTCCAGGGATGGCAGGACAGACATGAAGAAAGACTGGATCGACTAGGCTTATACTCGCTGGAATTTAGAAGAATGAGAGGGGAGCTCATAGAAACATTTAAAATTTGGTCGGGAATGGACAGGTTTGATGGCGTAAAAAGGTTCCCGCAGTCCGAATAAAGGAAGCCCAGTACCAGCGGTCACTGTCTAAGGATAAAGTGTAAACCATTTAGGACCGACACGAGGAGCATCTTCTTCACTCAGATCATTGTGAACCTGTGGAATTATGTGCCACAGAAAGATGTGGAAGCCAGTTGGATAGATATACTCAAAAGACAGTGAGATATGGCCCTTACGGCTAAAGTGATCAAGGGGCATGGAGAGAAATCAGGAAGGGGAAGTGAAGTTGCATGCTCAGCCATGATCATATTGAATGGTGGTGCTGGCTGGAAGGGACGAATGGCCTACTCCTGCACCTACTTTCTAAGTTTCTATGTTTCTATCTTCAGAATATGAGGTGCTTTGTTGTTCTTCGCCTTTTATTAACAAAAATTAAACACTAATTGCACTATCTTTAAACTTGAATGTGTTCGTAATGTGAGCATTGGTGGTTCAGGGGTAGAATTCTCGCCTGCCACGCGGGAGACCCGGGTTCGATTCCCGGTCAATGCAGTGTTTATGGAAGTATTTCACAAAGCGTGTATTTAAAAATTAAACTTCCCGACTGTTTCAAGAGCGTACACAGAGAGGAGCGGCTGTTAAATGAGCGGGGGCACAGATATCCTTCGGTATAAAGAGCGGGAGCAGTGAGGATCGCTTGTAACGTGAGGGAGTAAAGGATTTGAGTTATTTTTCAAATAACACGAGCAGAGGGAAGCAGCAATTTAAAAAGCGAGACACACAGGAGTGGCTGTTTGCAGCACGGCAGCAGAGATGAGCGGGTGTTGAAAGAGCGGGAGCAAGTCTGGGCGGCAGTTTAATGAGGAGGAGCAGAAAGGAGCGGCGGCACCGTTTCCTCGAGCTGTGGCGATTTTCAATAATTCCATCAATGTAATATCTCCAACTTTGCAAATCACACCAAGCTGGGTTGCAGTGCGAGCTGCTAGGAGGCTGCAGCGGAATTGGACAGATTAGGTGGATGGCAGATGCCATATAATGAAGATAAGTGTGAGTTTATCCACTTTGGTGGCAAAACCTTGAAGGTAGAATGTTATCTGAATGTTGACCGATTTGTAAAAGCGGAGGGGTATTGAGACCTGGGTATTTTGGGACATCAGTCGTTGAAGTCATTCATACATACAGGTACAGCATGCAGTAAAGGAAGCCAAATGTCATGCTGGCCTTCATAGCGAGGAGATTAGGGTATCGGAGCAGAGAGACTTGTACAGCACCTTGCTGAGACCAGACCTTGAGTATTGTGTGCAGTTATGATCATCTAATCTGAGGAAGGACATTCTTGCTTTTGAGGGAGTGTAGCGAATATTCATCAGATTGATTCCAGGGATGGCAGGACAGACATGAAGAAAGACTGGATCGACTAGGCTTATACTCGCTGGAATTTAGAAGAATGAGAGGGGAGCTCATAGAAACATTTAAAATTTGGTCGGGAATGGACAGGTTTGATGGCGTAAAAAGGTTCCCGCAGTCCGAATAAAGGAAGCCCAGTACCAGCGGTCACTGTCTAAGGATAAAGTGTAAACCATTTAGGACCGACACGAGGAGCATCTTCTTCACTCAGATCATTGTGAACCTGTGGAATTCTGTACCACAGAAAGATGTGGAAGCCAGTTGGATAGATATACTCAAAAGACAGTGAGATATGGCCCTTACGGCTAAAGTGATCAAGGGGCATGGAGAGAAATCAGGAAGGGGAAGTGAAGTTGCATGCTCAGCCATGATCATATTGAATGGTGGTGCTGGCTGGAAGGGACGAATGGCCTACTCCTGCACCTACTTTCTAAGTTTCTATGTTTCTATCTTCAGAATATGAGGTGCTTTGTTGCTCTTCGCCTTTTATTAACAAAAATTAAACACTAATTGCACTATCTTTAAACTTGAATGTGTTCGTAATGTGAGCATTGGTGGTTCAGGGGTAGAATTCTCGCCTGCCACGCGGGAGACCCGGGTTCGATTCCCGGTCAATGCAGTGTTTATGGAAGTATTTCACAAAGCGTGTATTTAAAAATTAAACTTCCCGACTGTTTCAAGAGCGGACACAGAGAGGAGCGGCTGTTAAATGAGCGGGGGCACAGATATCCTTCGGTACAAAGAGCGGGAGCAGTGAGGATCGCTTGTAACGTGAGGGAGCAAAGGATTTGAGTTATTTTTCAAATAGCACGAGCAGAGGGAAGCGGCAATTTAAAAAGCGAGAACACACAGGAGTGGCTGTTTGCAGCACGGCAGCAGAGATGAGCGGGTGTTG
Source organism: Pristiophorus japonicus (assembly GCF_044704955.1). Lineage (NCBI taxonomy): Eukaryota > Metazoa > Chordata > Chondrichthyes > Pristiophoridae > Pristiophorus > Pristiophorus japonicus. The sequence goes on along the minus strand of NW_027252668.1, from coordinate 7,486,048 downwards.
AAAGAGCGGGAGCAAGTCTGGGCGGCAGTTTAATAAGGAGGAGCAGAAAGGAGCGGCGGTACCGTTTCCTCGAGCTGTGGCGATTTTCAATAATTCCATCAATGTAATATCTCCAACTTTGCAAATCACACCAAGCTGGGTTGCAGTGCGAGCTGCTAGGAGGCTGCAGCGGAATTGGACAGATTCGGTGGATGGCAGATGCCATATAATGAAGATAAGTGTGAGTTTATCCACTTTGGTGGCAAAACCTTGAAGGTAGAATGTTATCTGAATGTTGACCCATTTGTAAAAGCGGAGGGGTATTGAGACCTGGGTATTTTGTTACATCAGTCGTTGAAGTCATTCATACATACAGGTACAGCATGCAGTAAAGGAAGCCAAATGTCATGCTGGCCTTCATAGCGAGGAAATTAGGGTATCGGAGCATGGAGACTTGTACAGCACCTTGCTGAGACCAGACCTTGAGTATTGTGTGCAGTTATGATCATCTAATCTGAGGAAGGACATTCTTGCTTTTGAGGGAGTGTAGCGAATATTCACCAGATTGATTCCAGGGATGGCAGGACTGACATGAAGAAAGACTGGATCGACTAGGCTTATACTCGCTGGAATTTAGAAGAATGAGAGGGGAGCTCATAGAAACATTTAAAATTTGGTCGGGAATGGACAGGTTTGATGGCGTAAAAAGGTTCCCGCAGTCCGAATAAAGGAAGCCCAGTACCAGCGGTCACTGTCTTAGGATAAAGTGTAAACCATTTAGGACCGACACGAGGAGAATCTTCTTCACTCAGATCATTGTGAACCTGTGGAATTCTGTACCACAGAAAGATGTGGAAGCCAGTTGGATAGATATACTCAAAAGAGAGTGAGATATGGCCCTTACGGCTAAAGTGATCAAGGGGCATGGAGAGAAATCAGGAAGGGGAAGGGAAGTTGCATGCTCAGCCATGATCATATTGAATGGTGGTGCTGGCTGGAAGGGACGAATGGCCTACTCCTGCACCTACTTTCTAAGTTTCTATGTTTCTATCTTCAGAATATGAGGTGCTTTGTTGTTCTTCGCCTTTTATTAACAAAAATTAAACACTAATTGCACTATCTTTAAACTTGAATGTGTTCGTAATGTGAGCATTGGTGGTTCAGGGGTAGAATTCTCGCCTGCCACGCGGGAGACCCGGGTTCGATTCCCGGTCAATGCAGTGTTTATGGAAGTATTTCACAAAGCGTGTATTTAAAAATTAAACTTCCCGACTGTTTCAAGAGCGTACACAGAGAGGAGCGGCTGTTAAATGAGCGGGGGCACAGATATCCTTCGGTATAAAGAGCGGGAGCAGTGAGGATCGCTTGTAACGTGAGGGAGTAAAGGATTTGAGTTATTTTTCAAATAGCACGAGCAGAGGGAAGCAGCAATTTAAAAAGCGAGACACACAGGAGTGGCTGTTTGCAGCACGGCAGCAGAGATGAGCGGGTGTTGAAAGAGCGGGAGCAAGTCTGGGCGGCAGTTTAATAAGGAGGAGCAGAAAGGAGCGGCGGTACCGTTTCCTCGAGCTGTGGCGATTTTCAATAATTCCATCAATGTAATATCTCCAACTTTGCAAATCACACCAAGCTGGGTTGCAGTGCGAGCTGCTAGGAGGCTGCAGCGGAATTGGACAGATTAGGTGGATGGCAGATGCCATATAATGAAGATAAGTGTGAGTTTATCCACTTTGGTGGCAAAACCTTGAAGGTAGAATGTTATCTGAATGTTGACCGATTTGTAAAAGCGGAGGGGTATTGAGACCTGGGTATTTTGGGACATCAGTCGTTGAAGTCATTCATACATACAGGTACAGCATGCAGTAAAGGAAGCCAAATGTCATGCTGGCCTTCATAGCGAGGAGATTAGGGTATCGGAGCAGAGAGACTTGTACAGCACCTTGCTGAGACCAGACCTTGAGTATTGTGTGCAGTTATGATCATCTAATCTGAGGAAGGACATTCTTGCTTTTGAGGGAGTGTAGCGAATATTCATCAGATTGATTCCAGGGATGGCAGGACAGACATGAAGAAAGACTGGATCGACTAGGCTTATACTCGCTGGAATTTAGAAGAATGAGAGGGGAGCTCATAGAAACATTTAAAATTTGGTCGATAATGGACAGGTTTGATGGCGTAAAAAGGTTCCCGCAGTCCGAATAAAGGAAGCCCAGTACCAGCGGTCACTGTCTAAGGATAAAGTGTAAACCATTTAGGACCGACACGAGGAGCATCTTCTTCACTCAGATCATTGTGAACCTGTGGAATTCTGTACCACAGAAAGATGTGGAAGCCAGTTGGATAGATATACTCAAAAGACAGTGAGATATGGCCCTTACGGCTAAAGTGATCAAGGGGCATGGAGAGAAATCAGGAAGGGGAAGTGAAGTTGCATGCTCAGCCATGATCATATTGAATGGTGGTGCTGGCTGGAAGGGACGAATGGCCTACTCCTGCACCTACTTTCTAAGTTTCTATGTTTCTATCTTCAGAATATGAGGTGCTTTGTTGTTCTTCGCCTTTTATTAACAAAAATTAAACACTAATTGCACTATCTTTAAACTTGAATGTGTTCGTAATGTGAGCATTGGTGGTTCAGGGGTAGAATTCTCGCCTGCCACGCGGGAGACCCGGGTTCGATTCCCGGTCAATGCAGTGTTTATGGAAATATTTCACAAAGCGTGTATTTAAAAATTAAACTTCCCGACTGTTTCAAGAGCGTACACAGAGAGGAGCGGCTGTTAAATGAGCGGGGGCACAGATATCCTTCGGTACAAAGAGCGGGAGCAGTGAGGATCGCTTGTAACGTGAGGGAGCAAAGGATTTGAGTTATTTTTCAAATAGCACGAGCAGAGGGAAGCGGCAATTTAAAAAGCGAGAACACACAGGAGTGGCTGTTTGCAGCACGGCAGCAGAGATGAGCGGGTGTTGAAAGAGCGGGAGCAAGTCTGGGCGGCAGTTTAATAAGGAGGAGCAGAAAGGAGCGGCGGTACCGTTTCCTCGAGCTGTGGCGATTTTCAATAATTCCATCAATGTCATATCTCCAACTTTGCAAATCACACCAAGCTGGGTTGCAGTGCGAGCTGCTAGGAGGCTGCAGCGGAATTGGACAGATTCGGTGGATGGCAGATGCCATATAATGAAGATAAGTGTGAGTTTATCCACTTTGGTGGCAAAACCTTGAAGGTAGAATGTTATCTGAATGTTGACCCATTTGTAAAAGCGGAGGGGTATTGAGACCTGGGTATTTTGTTACATCAGTCGTTGAAGTCATTCATACATACAGGTACAGCATGCAGTAAAGGAAGCCAAATGTCATGCTGGCCTTCATAGCGAGGAAATTAGGGTATCGGAGCATGGAGACTTGTACAGCACCTTGCTGAGACCAGACCTTGAGTATTGTGTGCAGTTATGATCATCTAATCTGAGGAAGGACATTCTTGCTTTTGAGGGAGTGTAGCGAATATTCACCAGATTGATTCCAGGGATGGCAGGACTGACATGAAGAAAGACTGGATCGACTAGGCTTATACTCGCTGGAATTTAGAAGAATGAGAGGGGAGCTCATAGAAACATTTAAAATTTGGTCGGGAATGGACAGGTTTGATGGCGTAAAAAGGTTCCCGCAGTCCGAATAAAGGAAGCCCAGTACCAGCGGTCACTGTCTTAGGATAAAGTGTAAACCATTTAGGACCGACACGAGGAGAATCTTCTTCACTCAGATCATTGTGAACCTGTGGAATTCTGTACCACAGAAAGATGTGGAAGCCAGTTGGATAGATATACTCAAAAGAGAGTGAGATATGGCCCTTACGGCTAAAGTGATCAAGGGGCATGGAGAGAAATCAGGAAGGGGAAGGGAAGTTGCATGCTCAGCCATGATCATATTGAATGGTGGTGCTGGCTGGAAGGGACGAATGGCCTACTCCTGCACCTACTTTCTAAGTTTCTATGTTTCTATCTTCAGAATATGAGGTGCTTTGTTGTTCTTCGCCTTTTATTAACAAAAATTAAACACTAATTGCACTATCTTTAAACTTGAATGTGTTCGTAATGTGAGCATTGGTGGTTCAGGGGTAGAATTCTCGCCTGCCACGCGGGAGACCCGGGTTCGATTCCCGGTCAATGCAGTGTTTATGGAAGTATTTCACAAAGCGTGTATTTAAAAATTAAACTTCCCGACTGTTTCAAGAGCGTACACAGAGAGGAGCGGCTGTTAAATGAGCGGGGGCACAGATATCCTTCGGTATAAAGAGCGGGAGCAGTGAGGATCGCTTGTAACGTGAGGGAGTAAAGGATTTGAGTTATTTTTCAAATAGCACGAGCAGAGGGAAGCAGCAATTTAAAAAGCGAGACACACAGGAGTGGCTGTTTGCAGCACGGCAGCAGAGATGAGCGGGTGTTGAAAGAGCGGGAGCAAGTCTGGGCGGCAGTTTAATAAGGAGGAGCAGAAAGGAGCGGCGGTACCGTTTCCTCGAGCTGTGGCGATTTTCAATAATTCCATCAATGTAATATCTCCAACTTTGCAAATCACACCAAGCTGGGTTGCAGTGCGAGCTGCTAGGAGGCTGCAGCGGAATTGGACAGATTAGGTGGATGGCAGATGCCATATAATGAAGATAAGTGTGAGTTTATCCACTTTGGTGGCAAAACCTTGAAGGTAGAATGTTATCTGAATGTTGACCGATTTGTAAAAGCGGAGGGGTATTGAGACCTGGGTATTTTGGGACATCAGTCGTTGAAGTCATTCATACATACAGGTACAGCATGCAGTAAAGGAAGCCAAATGTCATGCTGGCCTTCATAGCGAGGAGATTAGGGTATCGGAGCAGAGAGACTTGTACAGCACCTTGCTGAGACCAGACCTTGAGTATTGTGTGCAGTTATGATCATCTAATCTGAGGAAGGACATTCTTGCTTTTGAGGGAGTGTAGCGAATATTCATCAGATTGATTCCAGGGATGGCAGGACAGACATGAAGAAAGACTGGATCGACTAGGCTTATACTCGCTGGAATTTAGAAGAATGAGAGGGGAGCTCATAGAAACATTTAAAATTTGGTCGATAATGGACAGGTTTGATGGCGTAAAAAGGTTCCCGCAGTCCGAATAAAGGAAGCCCAGTACCAGCGGTCACTGTCTAAGGATAAAGTGTAAACCATTTAGGACCGACACGAGGAGCATCTTCTTCACTCAGATCATTGTGAACCTGTGGAATTCTGTACCACAGAAAGATGTGGAAGCCAGTTGGATAGATATACTCAAAAGACAGTGAGATATGGCCCGTACGGCTAAAGTGATCAAGGGGCATGGAGAGAAATCAGGAAGGGGAAGTGAAGTTGCATGCTCAGCCATGATCATATTGAATGGTGGTGCTGGCTGGAAGGGACGAATGGCCTACTCCTGCACCTACTTTCTAAGTTTCTATGTTTCTATCTTCAGAATATGAGGTGCTTTGTTGCTCTTCGCCTTTTATTAACAAAAATTAAACACTAATTGCACTATCTTTAAACTTGAATGTGTTCGTAATGTGAGCATTGGTGGTTCAGGGGTAGAATTCTCGCCTGCCACGCGGGAGACCCGGGTTCGATTCCCGGTCAATGCAGTGTTTATGGAAGTATTTCACAATGCGTGTATTTAAAAATTAAACTTCCCGACTGTTTCAAGAGCGTACACAGAGAGGAGCGGCTGTTAAATGAGCGGGGGCACAGATATCCTTCGGTATAAAGAGCGGGAGCAGTGAGGATCGCTTGTAACGTGAGGGAGTAAAGGATTTGAGTTATTTTTCAAATAGCACGAGCAGAGGGAAGCAGCAATTTAAAAAGCGAGACACACAGGAGTGGCTGTTTGCAGCACGGCAGCAGAGATGAGCGGGTGTTGAAAGAGCGGGAGCAAGTCTGGGCGGCAGTTTAATAAGGAGGAGCAGAAAGGAGCGGCGGTACCGTTTCCTCGAGCTGTGGCGATTTTCAATAATTCCATCAATGTAATATCTCCAACTTTGCAAATCACACCAAGCTGGGTTGCAGTGCGAGCTGCTAGGAGGCTGCAGCGGAATTGGACAGATTAGGTGGATGGCAGATGCCATATAATGAAGATAAGTGTGAGTTTATCCACTTTGGTGGCAAAACCTTGAAGGTAGAATGTTATCTGAATGTTGACCGATTTGTAAAAGCGGAGGGGCATTGAGACCTGGGTATTTTGGGACATCAGTCGTTGAAGTCATTCATACATACAGGTACAGCATGCAGTAAAGGAAGCCAAATGTCATGCTGGCCTTCATAGCGAGGAGATTAGGGTATCGGAGCAGAGAGACTTGTACAGCACCTTGCTGAGACCAGACCTTGAGTATTGTGTGCAGTTATGATCATCTAATCTGAGGAAGGACATTCTTGCTTTTGAGGGAGTGTAGCGAATATTCATCAGATTGATTCCAGGGATGGCAGGACAGACATGAAGAAAGACTGGATCGACTAGGCTTATACTCGCTGGAATTTAGAAGAATGAGAGGGGAGCTCATAGAAACATTTAAAATTTGGTCGGGAATGGACAGGTTTGATGGCGTAAAAAGGTTCCCGCAGTCCGAATAAAGGAAGCCCAGTACCAGCGGTCACTGTCTAAGGATAAAGTGTAAACCATTTAGGACCGACACGAGGAGAATCTTCTTCACTCAGATCATTGTGAACCTGTGGAATTCTGTACCACAGAAAGATGTGGAAGCCAGTTGGATAGATATACTCAAAAGAGAGTGAGATATGGCCCTTACGGCTAAAGTGATCAAGGGGCATGGAGAGAAATCAGGAAGGGGAAGTGAAGTTGCATGCTCAGCCATGATCATATTGAATGGTGGTGCTGGCTGGAAGGGACGAATGGCCTACTCCTGCACCTACTTTCTAAGTTTCTATGTTTCTATCTTCAGAATATGAGGTGCTTTGTTGTTCTTCGCCTTTTATTAACAAAAATTAAACACTAATTGCACTATCTTTAAACTTGAATGTGTTCGTAATGTGAGCATTGGTGGTTCAGGGGTAGAATTCTCGCCTGCCACGCGGGAGACCCGGGTTCGATTCCCGGTCAATGCAGTGTTTATGGAAGTATTTCACAAAGCGTGTATTTAAAAATTAAACTTCCCGACTGTTTCAAGAGCGTACACAGAGAGGAGCGGCTGTTAAATGAGCGGGGGCACAGATATCCTTCGGTATAAAGAGCGGGAGCAGTGAGGATCGCTTGTAACGTGAGGGAGTAAAGGATTTGAGTTATTTTTCAAATAGCACGAGCAGAGGGAAGCAGCAATTTAAAAAGCGAGACACACAGGAGTGGCTGTTTGCAGCACGGCAGCAGAGATGAGCGGGTGTTGAAAGAGCGGGAGCAAGTCTGGGCGGCAGTTTAATAAGGAGGAGCAGAAAGGAGCGGCGGTACCGTTTCCTCGAGCTGTGGCGATTTTCAATAATTCCATCAATGTAATATCTCCAACTTTGCAAATCACACCAAGCTGGGTTGCAGTGCGAGCTGCTAGGAGGCTGCAGCGGAATTGGACAGATTAGGTGGATGGCAGATGCCATATAATGAAGATAAGTGTGAGTTTATCCACTTTGGTGGCAAAACCTTGAAGGTAGAATGTTATCTGAATGTTGACCGATTTGTAAAAGCGGAGGGGTATTGAGACCTGGGTATTTTGGGACATCAGTCGTTGAAGTCATTCATACATACAGGTACAGCATGCAGTAAAGGAAGCCAAATGTCATGCTGGCCTTCATAGCGAGGAGATTAGGGTATCGGAGCAGAGAGACTTGTACAGCACCTTGCTGAGACCAGACCTTGAGTATTGTGTGCAGTTATGATCATCTAATCTGAGGAAGGACATTCTTGCTTTTGAGGGAGTGTAGCGAATATTCATCAGATTGATTCCAGGGATGGCAGGACAGACATGAAGAAAGACTGGATCGACTAGGCTTATACTCGCTGGAATTTAGAAGAATGAGAGGGGAGCTCATAGAAACATTTAAAATTTGGTCGGGAATGGACAGGTTTGATGGCGTAAAAAGGTTCCCGCAGTCCGAATAAAGGAAGCCCAGTACCAGCGGTCACTGTCTAAGGATAAAGTGTAAACCATTTAGGACCGACACGAGGAGAATCTTCTTCACTCAGATCATTGTGAACCTGTGGAATTCTGTACCACAGAAAGATGTGGAAGCCAGTTGGATAGATATACTCAAAAGAGAGTGAGATATGGCCCTTACGGCTAAAGTGATCAAGGGGCATGGAGAGAAATCAGGAAGGGGAAGGGAAGTTGCATGCTCAGCCATGATCATATTGAATGGTGGTGCTGGCTGGAAGGGACGAATGGCCTACTCCTGCACCTACTTTCTAAGTTTCTATGTTTCTATCTTCAGAATATGAGGTGCTTTGTTGTTCTTCGCCTTTTATTAACAAAAATTAAACACTAATTGCACTATCTTTAAACTTGAATGTGTTCGTAATGTGAGCATTGGTGGTTCAGGGGTAGAATTCTCGCCTGCCACGCGGGAGACCCGGGTTCGATTCCCGGTCAATGCAGTGTTTATGGAAGTATTTCACAAAGCGTGTATTTAAAAATTAAACTTCCCGACTGTTTCAAGAGCGTACACAGAGAGGAGCGGCTGTTAAATGAGCGGGGGCACAGATATCCTTCGGTATAAAGAGCGGGAGCAGTGAGGATCGCTTGTAACGTGAGGGAGTAAAGGATTTGAGTTATTTTTCAAATAGCACGAGCAGAGGGAAGCAGCAATTTAAAAAGCGAGACACACAGGAGTGGCTGTTTGCAGCACGGCAGCAGAGATGAGCGGGTGTTGAAAGAGCGGGAGCAAGTCTGGGCGGCAGTTTAATAAGGAGGAGCAGAAAGGAGCGGCGGTACCGTTTCCTCGAGCTGTGGCGATTTTCAATAATTCCATCAATGTAATATCTCCAACTTTGCAAATCACACCAAGCTGGGTTGCAGTGCGAGCTGCTAGGAGGCTGCAGCGGAATTGGACAGATTAGGTGGATGGCAGATGCCATATAATGAAGATAAGTGTGAGTTTATCCACTTTGGTGGCAAAACCTTGAAGGTAGAATGTTATCTGAATGTTGACCGATTTGTAAAAGCGGAGGGGTATTGAGACCTGGGTATTTTGGGACATCAGTCGTTGAAGTCATTCATACATACAGGTACAGCATGCAGTAAAGGAAGCCAAATGTCATGCTGGCCTTCATAGCGAGGAGATTAGGGTATCGGAGCAGAGAGACTTGTACAGCACCTTGCTGAGACCAGACCTTGAGTATTGTGTGCAGTTATGATCATCTAATCTGAGGAAGGACATTCTTGCTTTTGAGGGAGTGTAGCGAATATTCATCAGATTGATTCCAGGGATGGCAGGACAGACATGAAGAAAGACTGGATCGACTAGGCTTATACTCGCTGGAATTTAGAAGAATGAGAGGGGAGCTCATAGAAACATTTAAAATTTGGTCGGGAATGGACAGGTTTGATGGCGTAAAAAGGTTCCCGCAGTCCGAATAAAGGAAGCCCAGTACCAGCGGTCACTGTCTAAGGATAAAGTGTAAACCATTTAGGACCGACACGAGGAGCATCTTCTTCACTCAGATCATTGTGAACCTGTGGAATTCTGTACCACAGAAAGATGTGGAAGCCAGTTGGATAGATATACTCAAAAGACAGTGAGATATGGCCCTTACGGCTAAAGTGATCAAGGGGCATGGAGAGAAATCAGGAAGGGGAAGTGAAGTTGCATGCTCAGCCATGATCATATTGAATGGTGGTGCTGGCTGGAAGGGACGAATGGCCTACTCCTGCACCTACTTTCTAAGTTTCTATGTTTCTATCTTCAGAATATGAGGTGCTTTGTTGTTCTTCGCCTTTTATTAACAAAAATTAAACACTAATTGCACTATCTTTAAACTTGAATGTGTTCGTAATGTGAGCATTGGTGGTTCAGGGGTAGAATTCTCGCCTGCCACGCGGGAGACCCGGGTTCGATTCCCGGCCAATGCAGTGTTTATGGAAGTCTTTCAGAAAGCGTGTATTTAAAAATTAAACTTCCCGACTGTTTCAAGAGCGTACACAGAGAGGAGCGGCTGTTAAATGAGCGGGGGCACAGATATCCTTCGGTATAAAGAGCGGGAGCAGTGAGGATCGCTTGTAACGTGAGGGAGTAAAGGATTTGAGTTATTTTTCAAATAGCACGAGCAGAGGGAAGCAGCAATTTAAAAAGCGAGACACACAGGAGTGGCTGTTTGCAGCACGGCAGCAGAGATGAGCGGGTGTTGAAAGAGCGGGAGCAAGTCTGGGCGGCAGTTTAATAAGGAGGAGCAGAAAGGAGCGGCGGTACCGTTTCCTCGAGCTGTGGCGATTTTCAATAATTCCATCAATGTAATATCTCCAACTTTGCAAATCACACCAAGCTGGGTTGCAGTGCGAGCTGCTAGGAGGCTGCAGCGGAATTGGACAGATTAGGTGGATGGCAGATGCCATATAATGAAGATAAGTGTGAGTTTATCCACTTTGGTGGCAAAACCTTGAAGGTAGAATGTTATCTGAATGTTGACCGATTTGTAAAAGCGGAGGGGTATTGAGACCTGGGTATTTTGGGACATCAGTCGTTGAAGTCATTCATACATACAGGTACAGCATGCAGTAAAGGAAGCCAAATGTCATGCTGGCCTTCATAGCGAGGAGATTAGGGTATCGGAGCAGAGAGACTTGTACAGCACCTTGCTGAGACCAGACCTTGAGTATTGTGTGCAGTTATGATCATCTAATCTGAGGAAGGACATTCTTGCTTTTGAGGGAGTGTAGCGAATATTCATCAGATTGATTCCAGGGATGGCAGGACAGACATGAAGAAAGACTGGATCGACTAGGCTTATACTCGCTGGAATTTAGAAGAATGAGAGGGGAGCTCATAGAAACATTTAAAATTTGGTCGATAATGGACAGGTTTGATGGCGTAAAAAGGTTCCCGCAGTCCGAATAAAGGAAGCCCAGTACCAGCGGTCACTGTCTAAGGATAAAGTGTAAACCATTTAGGACCGACACGAGGAGCATCTTCTTCACTCAGATCATTGTGAACCTGTGGAATTCTGTACCACAGAAAGATGTGGAAGCCAGTTGGATAGATATACTCAAAAGACAGTGAGATATGGCCCGTACGGCTAAAGTGATCAAGGGGCATGGAGAGAAATCAGGAAGGGGAAGTGAAGTTGCATGCTCAGCCATGATCATATTGAATGGTGGTGCTGGCTGGAAGGGACGAATGGCCTACTCCTGCACCTACTTTCTAAGTTTCTATGTTTCTATCTTCAGAATATGAGGTGCTTTGTTGTTCTTCGCCTTTTATTAACAAAAATTAAACACTAATTGCACTATCTTTAAACTTGAATGTGTTCGTAATGTGAGCATTGGTGGTTCAGGGGTAGAATTCTCGCCTGCCACGCGGGAGACCCGGGTTCGATTCCCGGTCAATGCAGTGTTTATGGAAGTATTTCACAAAGCGTGTATTTAAAAATTAAACTTCCCGACTGTTTCAAGAGCGGACACAGAGAGGAGCGGCTGTTAAATGAGCGGGGGCACAGATATCCTTCGGTATAAAGAGCGGGAGCAGTGAGGATCGCTTGTAACGTGAGGGAGTAAAGGATTTGAGTTATTTTTCAAATAGCACGAGCAGAGGGAAGCAGCAATTTAAAAAGCGAGACACACAGGAGTGGCTGTTTGCAGCACGGCAGCAGAGATGAGCGGGTGTTGAAAGAGCGGGAGCAAGTCTGGGCGGCAGTTTAATAAGGAGGAGCAGAAAGGAGCGGCGGTACCGTTTCCTCGAGCTGTGGCGATTTTCAATAATTCCATCAATGTAATATCTCCAACTTTGCAAATCACACCAAGCTGGGTTGCAGTGCGAGCTGCTAGGAGGCTGCAGCGGAATTGGACAGATTAGGTGGATGGCAGATGCCATATAATGAAGATAAGTGTGAGTTTATCCACTTTGGTGGCAAAACCTTGAAGGTAGAATGTTATCTGAATGTTGACCGATTTGTAAAAGCGGAGGGGTATTGAGACCTGGGTATTTTGGGACATCAGTCGTTGAAGTCATTCATACATACAGGTACAGCATGCAGTAAAGGAAGCCAAATGTCATGCTGGCCTTCATAGCGAGGAGATTAGGGTATCGGAGCAGAGAGACTTGTACAGCACCTTGCTGAGACCAGACCTTGAGTATTGTGTGCAGTTATGATCATCTAATCTGAGGAAGGACATTCTTGCTTTTGAGGGAGTGTAGCGAATATTCATCAGATTGATTCCAGGGATGGCAGGACAGACATGAAGAAAGACTGGATCGACTAGGCTTATACTCGCTGGAATTTAGAAGAATGAGAGGGGAGCTCATAGAAACATTTAAAATTTGGTCGGGAATGGACAGGTTTGATGGCGTAAAAAGGTTCCCGCAGTCCGAATAAAGGAAGCCCAGTACCAGCGGTCACTGTCTAAGGATAAAGTGTAAACCATTTAGGACCGACACGAGGAGCATCTTCTTCACTCAGATCATTGTGAACCTGTGGAATTCTGTGCCACAGAAAGATGTGGAAGCCAGTTGGATAGATATACTCAAAAGAGAGTGAGATATGGCCCTTACGGCTAAAGTGATCAAGGGGCATGGAGAGAAATCAGGAAGGGGAAGTGAAGTTGCATGCTCAGCCATGATCATATTGAATGGTGGTGCTGGCTGGAAGGGACGAATGGCCTACTCCTGCACCTACTTTCTAAGTTTCTATGTTTCTATCTTCAGAATATGAGGTGCTTTGTTGTTCTTCGCCTTTTATTAACAAAAATTAAACACTAATTGCACTATCTTTAAACTTGAATGTGTTCGTAATGTGAGCATTGGTGGTTCAGGGGTAGAATTCTCGCCTGCCACGCGGGAGACCCGGGTTCGATTCCCGGTCAATGCAGTGTTTATGGAAGTATTTCACAAAGCGTGTATTTAAAAATTAAACTTCCCGACTGTTTCAAGAGCGTACACAGAGAGGAGCGGCTGTTAAATGAGCGGGGGCACAGATATCCTTCGGTATAAAGAGCGGGAGCAGTGAGGATCGCTTGTAACGTGAGGGAGTAAAGGATTTGAGTTATTTTTCAAATAACACGAGCAGAGGGAAGCAGCAATTTAAAAAGCGAGACACACAGGAGTGGCTGTTTGCAGCACGGCAGCAGAGATGAGCGGGTGTTGAAAGAGCGGGAGCAAGTCTGGGCGGCAGTTTAATGAGGAGGAGCAGAAAGGAGCGGCGGTACCGTTTCCTCGAGCTGTGGCGATTTTCAATAATTCCATCAATGTAATATCTCCAACTTTGCAAATCACACCAAGCTGGGTTGCAGTGCGAGCTGCTAGGAGGCTGCAGCGGAATTGGACAGATTAGGTGGATGGCAGATGCCATATAATGAAGATAAGTGTGAGTTTATCCACTTTGGTGGCAAAACCTTGAAGGTAGAATGTTATCTGAATGTTGACCGATTTGTAAAAGCGGAGGGGTATTGAGACCTGGGTATTTTGGGACATCAGTCGTTGAAGTCATTCATACATACAGGTACAGCATGCAGTAAAGGAAGCCAAATGTCATGCTGGCCTTCATAGCGAGGAGATTAGGGTATCGGAGCAGAGAGACTTGTACAGCACCTTGCTGAGACCAGACCTTGAGTATTGTGTGCAGTTATGATCATCTAATCTGAGGAAGGACATTCTTGCTTTTGAGGGAGTGTAGCGAATATTCATCAGATTGATTCCAGGGATGGCAGGACAGACATGAAGAAAGACTGGATCGACGAGGCTTATACTCGCTGGAATTTAGAAGAATGAGAGGGGAGCTCATAGAAACATTTAAAATTTGGTCGGGAATGGACAGGTTTGATGGCGTAAAAAGGTTCCCGCAGTCCGAATAAAGGAAGCCCAGTACCAGCGGTCACTGTCTAAGGATAAAGTGTAAACCATTTAGGACCGACACGAGGAGCATCTTCTTCACTCAGATCATTGTGAACCTGTGGAATTCTGTACCACAGAAAGATGTGGAAGCCAGTTGGATAGATATACTCAAAAGACAGTGAGATATGGCCCTTACGGCTAAAGTGATCAAGGGGCATGGAGAGAAATCAGGAAGGGGAAGTGAAGTTGCATGCTCAGCCATGATCATATTGAATGGTGGTGCTGGCTGGAAGGGACGAATGGCCTACTCCTGCACCTACTTTCTAAGTTTCTATGTTTCTATCTTCAGAATATGAGGTGCTTTGTTGCTCTTCGCCTTTTATTAACAAAAATTAAACACTAATTGCACTATCTTTAAACTTGAATGTGTTCGTAATGTGAGCATTGGTGGTTCAGGGGTAGAATTCTCGCCTGCCACGCGGGAGACCCGGGTTCGATTCCCGGTCAATGCAGTGTTTATGGAAGTATTTCACAATGCGTGTATTTAAAAATTAAACTTCCCGACTGTTTCAAGAGCGGACACAGAGAGGAGCGGCTGTTAAATGAGCGGGGTCACAGATATCCTTCGGTACAAAGAGCGGGAGCAGTGAGGATCGCTTGTAACGTGAGGGAGCAAAGGATTTGAGTTATTTTTCAAATAGCACGAGCAGAGGGAAGCGGCAATTTAAAAAGCGAGAACACACAGGAGTGGCTGTTTGCAGCACGGCAGCAGAGATGAGCGGGTGTTGAAAGAGCGGGAGCAAGTCTGGGCGGCAGTTTAATAAGGAGGAGCAGAAAGGAGCGGCGGTACCGTTTCCTCGAGCTGTGGCGATTTTCAATAATTCCATCAATGTAATATCTCCAACTTTGCAAATCACACCAAGCTGGGTTGCAGTGCGAGCTGCTAGGAGGCTGCAGCGGAATTGGACAGATTCGGTGGATGGCAGATGCCATATAATGAAGATAAGTGTGAGTTTATCCACTTTGGTGGCAAAACCTTGAAGGTAGAATGTTATCTGAATGTTGACCCATTTGTAAAAGCGGAGGGGTATTGAGACCTGGGTATTTTGTTACATCAGTCGTTGAAGTCATTCATACATACAGGTACAGCATGCAGTAAAGGAAGCCAAATGTCATGCTGGCCTTCATAGCGAGGAAATTAGGGTATCGGAGCATGGAGACTTGTACAGCACCTTGCTGAGACCAGACCTTGAGTATTGTGTGCAGTTATGATCATCTAATCTGAGGAAGGACATTCTTGCTTTTGAGGGAGTGTAGCGAATATTCACCAGATTGATTCCAGGGATGGCAGGACTGACATGAAGAAAGACTGGATCGACTAGGCTTATACTCGCTGGAATTTAGAAGAATGAGAGGGGAGCTCATAGAAACATTTAAAATTTGGTCGGGAATGGACAGGTTTGATGGCGTAAAAAGGTTCCCGCAGTCCGAATAAAGGAAGCCCAGTACCAGCGGTCACTGTCTTAGGATAAAGTGTAAACCATTTAGGACCGACACGAGGAGAATCTTCTTCACTCAGATCATTGTGAACCTGTGGAATTCTGTACCACAGAAAGATGTGGAAGCCAGTTGGATAGATATACTCAAAAGAGAGTGAGATATGGCCCTTACGGCTAAAGTGATCAAGGGGCATGGAGAGAAATCAGGAAGGGGAAGGGAAGTTGCATGCTCAGCCATGATCATATTGAATGGTGGTGCTGGCTGGAAGGGACGAATGGCCTACTCCTGCACCTACTTTCTAAGTTTCTATGTTTCTATCTTCAGAATATGAGGTGCTTTGTTGGTCTTCGCCTTTTATTAACAAAAATTAAACACTAATTGCACTATCTTTAAACTTGAATGTGTTCGTAATGTGAGCATTGGTGGTTCAGGGGTAGAATTCTCGCCTGCCACGCGGGAGACCCGGGTTCGATTCCCGGTCAATGCAGTGTTTATGGAAGTATTTCACAAAGCGTGTATTTAAAAATTAAACTTCCCGACTGTTTCAAGAGCGTACACAGAGAGGAGCGGCTGTTAAATGAGCGGGGGCACAGATATCCTTCGGTATAAAGAGCGGGAGCAGTGAGGATCGCTTGTAACGTGAGGGAGTAAAGGATTTGAGTTATTTTTCAAATAGCACGAGCAGAGGGAAGCAGCAATTTAAAAAGCGAGACACACAGGAGTGGCTGTTTGCAGCACGGCAGCAGAGATGAGCGGGTGTTGAAAGAGCGGGAGCAAGTCTGGGCGGCAGTTTAATGAGGAGGAGCAGAAAGGAGCGGCGGTACCGTTTCCTCGAGCTGTGGCGATTTTCAATAATTCCATCAATGTAATATCTCCAACTTTGCAAATCACACCAAGCTGGGTTGCAGTGCGAGCTGCTAGGAGGCTGCAGCGGAATTGGACAGATTAGGTGGATGGCAGATGCCATATAATGAAGATAAGTGTGAGTTTATCCACTTTGGTGGCAAAACCTTGAAGGTAGAATGTTATCTGAATGTTGACCGATTTGTAAAAGCGGAGGGGTATTGAGACCTGGGTATTTTGGGACATCAGTCGTTGAAGTCATTCATACATACAGGTACAGCATGCAGTAAAGGAAGCCAAATGTCATGCTGGCCTTCATAGCGAGGAGATTAGGGTATCGGAGCAGAGAGACTTGTACAGCACCTTGCTGAGACCAGACCTTGAGTATTGTGTGCAGTTATGATCATCTAATCTGAGGAAGGACATTCTTGCTTTTGAGGGAGTGTAGCGAATATTCATCAGATTGATTCCAGGGATGGCAGGACAGACATGAAGAAAGACTGGATCGACTAGGCTTATACTCGCTGGAATTTAGAAGAATGAGAGGGGAGCTCATAGAAACATTTAAAATTTGGTCGGGAATGGACAGGTTTGATGGCGTAAAAAGGTTCCCGCAGTCCGAATAAAGGAAGCCCAGTACCAGCGGTCACTGTCTAAGGATAAAGTGTAAACCATTTAGGACCGACACGAGGAGCATCTTCTTCACTCAGATCATTGTGAACCTGTGGAATTCTGTACCACAGAAAGATGTGGAAGCCAGTTGGATAGATATACTCAAAAGACAGTGAGATATGGCCCTTACGGCTAAAGTGATCAAGGGGCATGGAGAGAAATCAGGAAGGGGAAGTGAAGTTGCATGCTCAGCCATGATCATATTGAATGGTGGTGCTGGCTGGAAGGGACGAATGGCCTACTCCTGCACCTACTTTCTAAGTTTCTATGTTTCTATCTTCAGAATATGAGGTGCTTTGTTGCTCTTCGCCTTTTATTAACAAAAATTAAACACTAATTGCACTATCTTTAAACTTGAATGTGTTCGTAATGTGAGCATTGGTGGTTCAGGGGTAGAATTCTCGCCTGCCACGCGGGAGACCCGGGTTCGATTCCCGGTCAATGCAGTGTTTATGGAAGTATTTCACAATGCGTGTATTTAAAAATTAAACTTCCCGACTGTTTCAAGAGCGGACACAGAGAGGAGCGGCTGTTAAATGAGCGGGGGCACAGATATCCTTCGGTACAAAGAGCGGGAGCAGTGAGGATCGCTTGTAACGTGAGGGAGCAAAGGATTTGAGTTATTTTTCAAATAGCACGAGCAGAGGGAAGCGGCAATTTAAAAAGCGAGAACACACAGGAGTGGCTGTTTGCAGCACGGCAGCAGAGATGAGCGGGTGTTGAAAGAGCGGGAGCAAGTCTGGGCGGCAGTTTAATAAGGAGGAGCAGAAAGGAGCGGCGGTACCGTTTCCTCGAGCTGTGGCGATTTTCAATAATTCCATCAATGTAATATCTCCAACTTTGCAAATCACACCAAGCTGGGTTGCAGTGCGAGCTGCTAGGAGGCTGCAGCGGAATTGGACAGATTCGGTGGATGGCAGATGCCATATAATGAAGATAAGTGTGAGTTTATCCACTTTGGTGGCAAAACCTTGAAGGTAGAATGTTATCTGAATGTTGACCCATTTGTAAAAGCGGAGGGGTATTGAGACCTGGGTATTTTGTTACATCAGTCGTTGAAGTCATTCATACATACAGGTACAGCATGCAGTAAAGGAAGCCAAATGTCATGCTGGCCTTCATAGCGAGGAAATTAGGGTATCGGAGCATGGAGACTTGTACAGCACCTTGCTGAGACCAGACCTTGAGTATTGTGTGCAGTTATGATCATCTAATCTGAGGAAGGACATTCTTGCTTTTGAGGGAGTGTAGCGAATATTCACCAGTTTGATTCCAGGGATGGCAGGACTGACATGAAGAAAGACTGGATCGACTAGGCTTATACTCGCTGGAATTTAGAAGAATGAGAGGGGAGCTCATAGAAACATTTAAAATTTGGTCGGGAATGGACAGGTTTGATGGCGTAAAAAGGTTCCCGCAGTCCGAATAAAGGAAGCCCAGTACCAGCGGTCACTGTCTTAGGATAAAGTGTAAACCATTTAGGACCGACACGAGGAGAATCTTCTTCACTCAGATCATTGTGAACCTGTGGAATTCTGTACCACAGAAAGATGTGGAAGCCAGTTGGATAGATATACTCAAAAGAGAGTGAGATATGGCCCTTACGGCTAAAGTGATCAAGGGGCATGGAGAGAAATCAGGAAGGGGAAGGGAAGTTGCATGCTCAGCCATGATCATATTGAATGGTGGTGCTGGCTGGAAGGGACGAATGGCCTACTCCTGCACCTACTTTCTAAGTTTCTATGTTTCTATCTTCAGAATATGAGGTGCTTTGTTGTTCTTCGCCTTTTATTAACAAAAATTAAACACTAATTGCACTATCTTTAAACTTGAATGTGTTCGTAATGTGAGCATTGGTGGTTCAGGGGTAGAATTCTCGCCTGCCACGCGGGAGACCCGGGTTCGATTCCCGGTCAATGCAGTGTTTATGGAAGTATTTCACAAAGCGTGTATTTAAAAATTAAACTTCCCGACTGTTTCAAGAGCGTACACAGAGAGGAGCGGCTGTTAAATGAGCGGGGGCACAGATATCCTTCGGTATAAAGAGCGGGAGCAGTGAGGATCGCTTGTAACGTGAGGGAGTAAAGGATTTGAGTTATTTTTCAAATAGCACGAGCAGAGGGAAGCAGCAATTTAAAAAGCGAGACACACAGGAGTGGCTGTTTGCAGCACGGCAGCAGAGATGAGCGGGTGTTGAAAGAGCGGGAGCAAGTCTGGGCGGCAGTTTAATAAGGAGGAGCAGAAAGGAGCGGCGGTACCGTTTCCTCGAGCTGTGGCGATTTTCAATAATTCCATCAATGTAATATCTCCAACTTTGCAAATCACACCAAGCTGGGTTGCAGTGCGAGCTGCTAGGAGGCTGCAGCGGAATTGGACAGATTAGGTGGATGGCAGATGCCATATAATGAAGATAAGTGTGAGTTTATCCACTTTGGTGGCAAAACCTTGAAGGTAGAATGTTATCTGAATGTTGACCGATTTGTAAAAGCGGAGGGGTATTGAGACCTGGGTATTTTGGGACATCAGTCGTTGAAGTCATTCATACATACAGGTACAGCATGCAGTAAAGGAAGCCAAATGTCATGCTGGCCTTCATAGCGAGGAGATTAGGGTATCGGAGCAGAGAGACTTGTACAGCACCTTGCTGAGACCAGACCTTGAGTATTGTGTGCAGTTATGATCATCTAATCTGAGGAAGGACATTCTTGCTTTTGAGGGAGTGTAGCGAATATTCATCAGATTGATTCCAGGGATGGCAGGACAGACATGAAGAAAGACTGGATCGACTAGGCTTATACTCGCTGGAATTTAGAAGAATGAGAGGGGAGCTCATAGAAACATTTAAAATTTGGTCGATAATGGACAGGTTTGATGGCGTAAAAAGGTTCCCGCAGTCCGAATAAAGGAAGCCCAGTACCAGCGGTCACTGTCTAAGGATAAAGTGTAAACCATTTAGGACCGACACGAGGAGCATCTTCTTCACTCAGATCATTGTGAACCTGTGGAATTCTGTACCACAGAAAGATGTGGAAGCCAGTTGGATAGATATACTCAAAAGACAGTGAGATATGGCCCTTACGGCTAAAGTGATCAAGGGGCATGGAGAGAAATCAGGAAGGGGAAGTGAAGTTGCATGCTCAGCCATGATCATATTGAATGGTGGTGCTGGCTGGAAGGGACGAATGGCCTACTCCTGCACCTACTTTCTAAGTTTCTATGTTTCTATCTTCAGAATATGAGGTGCTTTGTTGTTCTTCGCCTTTTATTAACAAAAATTAAACACTAATTGCACTATCTTTAAACTTGAATGTGTTCGTAATGTGAGCATTGGTGGTTCAGGGGTAGAATTCTCGCCTGCCACGCGGGAGACCCGGGTTCGATTCCCGGTCAATGCAGTGTTTATGGAAGTATTTCACAAAGCGTGTATTTAAAAATTAAACTTCCCGACTGTTTCAAGAGCGTACACAGAGAGGAGCGGCTGTTAAATGAGCGGGGGCACAGATATCCTTCGGTATAAAGAGCGGGAGCAGTGAGGATCGCTTGTAACGTGAGGGAGTAAAGGATTTGAGTTATTTTTCAAATAACACGAGCAGAGGGAAGCAGCAATTTAAAAAGCGAGACACACAGGAGTGGCTGTTTGCAGCACGGCAGCAGAGATGAGCGGGTGTTGAAAGAGCGGGAGCAAGTCTGGGCGGCAGTTGAATGAGGAGGAGCAGAAAGGAGCGGCGGTACCGTTTCCTCGAGCTGTGGCGATTTTCAATAATTCCATCAATGTAATATCTCCAACTTTGCAAATCACACCAAGCTGGGTTGCAGTGCGAGCTGCTAGGAGGCTGCAGCGGAATTGGACAGATTAGGTGGATGGCAGATGCCATATAATGAAGATAAGTGTGAGTTTATCCACTTTGGTGGCAAAACCTTGAAGGTAGAATGTTATCTGAATGTTGACCGATTTGTAAAAGCGGAGGGGTATTGAGACCTGGGTATTTTGGGACATCAGTCGTTGAAGTCATTCATACATACAGGTACAGCATGCAGTAAAGGAAGCCAAATGTCATGCTGGCCTTCATAGCGAGGAGATTAGGGTATCGGAGCAGAGAGACTTGTACAGCACCTTGCTGAGACCAGACCTTGAGTATTGTGTGCAGTTATGATCATCTAATCTGAGGAAGGACATTCTTGCTTTTGAGGGAGTGTAGCGAATATTCATCAGATTGATTCCAGGGATGGCAGGACAGACATGAAGAAAGACTGGATCGACTAGGCTTATACTCGCTGGAATTTAGAAGAATGAGAGGGGAGCTCATAGAAACATTTAAAATTTGGTCGGGAATGGACAGGTTTGATGGCGTAAAAAGGTTCCCGCAGTCCGAATAAAGGAAGCCCAGTACCAGCGGTCACTGTCTAAGGATAAAGTGTAAACCATTTAGGACCGACACGAGGAGCATCTTCTTCACTCAGATCATTGTGAACCTGTGGAATTCTGTACCACAGAAAGATGTGGAAGCCAGTTGGATAGATATACTCAAAAGACAGTGAGATATGGCCCTTACGGCTAAAGTGATCAAGGGGCATGGAGAGAAATCAGGAAGGGGAAGTGAAGTTGCATGCTCAGCCATGATCATATTGAATGGTGGTGCTGGCTGGAAGGGACGAATGGCCTACTCCTGCACCTACTTTCTAAGTTTCTATGTTTCTATCTTCAGAATATGAGGTGCTTTGTTGCTCTTCGCCTTTTATTAACAAAAATTAAACACTAATTGCACTATCTTTAAACTTGAATGTGTTCGTAATGTGAGCATTGGTGGTTCAGGGGTAGAATTCTCGCCTGCCACGCGGGAGACCCGGGTTCGATTCCCGGTCAATGCAGTGTTTATGGAAGTATTTCACAAAGCGTGTATTTAAAAATTAAACTTCCCGACTGTTTCAAGAGCGGACACATAGAGGAGCGGCTGTTAAATGAGCGGGGGCACAGATATCCTTCGGTACAAAGAGCGGGAGCAGTGAGGATCGCTTGTAACGTGAGGGAGCAAAGGATTTGAGTTATTTTTCAAATAGCACGAGCAGAGGGAAGCGGCAATTTAAAAAGCGAGAACACACAGGAGTGGCTGTTTGCAGCACGGCAGCAGAGATGAGCGGGTGTTGAAAGAGCGGGAGCAAGTCTGGGCGGCAGTTTAATAAGGAGGAGCAGAAAGGAGCGGCGGTACCGTTTCCTCGAGCTGTGGCGATTTTCAATAATTCCATCAATGTAATATCTCCAACTTTGCAAATCACACCAAGCTGGGTTGCAGTGCGAGCTGCTAGGAGGCTGCAGCGGAATTGGACAGATTCGGTGGATGGCAGATGCCATATAATGAAGATAAGTGTGAGTTTATCCACTTTGGTGGCAAAACCTTGAAGGTAGAATGTTATCTGAATGTTGACCCATTTGTAAAAGCGGAGGGGTATTGAGACCTGGGTATTTTGTTACATCAGTCGTTGAAGTCATTCATACATACAGGTACAGCATGCAGTAAAGGAAGCCAAATGTCATGCTGGCCTTCATAGCGAGGAAATTAGGGTATCGGAGCATGGAGACTTGTACAGCACCTTGCTGAGACCAGACCTTGAGTATTGTGTGCAGTTATGATCATCTAATCTGAGGAAGGACATTCTTGCTTTTGAGGGAGTGTAGCGAATATTCACCAGATTGATTCCAGGGATGGCAGGACTGACATGAAGAAAGACTGGATCGACTAGGCTTATACTCGCTGGAATTTAGAAGAATGAGAGGGGAGCTCATAGAAACATTTAAAATTTGGTCGGGAATGGACAGGTTTGATGGCGTAAAAAGGTTCCCGCAGTCCGAATAAAGGAAGCCCAGTACCAGCGGTCACTGTCTTAGGATAAAGTGTAAACCATTTAGGACCGACACGAGGAGAATCTTCTTCACTCAGATCATTGTGAACCTGTGGAATTCTGTACCACAGAAAGATGTGGAAGCCAGTTGGATAGATATACTCAAAAGAGAGTGAGATATGGCCCTTACGGCTAAAGTGATCAAGGGGCATGGAGAGAAATCAGGAAGGGGAAGGGAAGTTGCATGCTCAGCCATGATCATATTGAATGGTGGTGCTGGCTGGATGGGACGAATGGCCTACTCCTGCACCTACTTTCTAAGTTTCTATGTTTCTATCTTCAGAATATGAGGTGCTTTGTTGTTCTTCGCCTTTTATTAACAAAAATTAAACACTAATTGCACTATCTTTAAACTTGAATGTGTTCGTAATGTGAGCATTGGTGGTTCAGGGGTAGAATTCTCGCCTGCCACGCGGGAGACCCGGGTTCGATTCCCGGTCAATGCAGTGTTTATGGAAGTATTTCACAAAGCGTGTATTTAAAAATTAAACTTCCCGACTGTTTCAAGAGCGTACACAGAGAGGAGCGGCTGTTAAATGAGCGGGGGCACAGATATCCTTCGGTATAAAGAGCGGGAGCAGTGAGGATCGCTTGTAACGTGAGGGAGTAAAGGATTTGAGTTATTTTTCAAATAGCACGAGCAGAGGGAAGCAGCAATTTAAAAAGCGAGACACACAGGAGTGGCTGTTTGCAGCACGGCAGCAGAGATGAGCGGGTGTTGAAAGAGCGGGAGCAAGTCTGGGCGGCAGTTTAATAAGGAGGAGCAGAAAGGAGCGGCGGTACCGTTTCCTCGAGCTGTGGCGATTTTCAATAATTCCATCAATGTAATATCTCCAACTTTGCAAATCACACCAAGCTGGGTTGCAGTGCGAGCTGCTAGGAGGCTGCAGCGGAATTGGACAGATTAGGTGGATGGCAGATGCCATATAATGAAGATAAGTGTGAGTTTATCCACTTTGGTGGCAAAACCTTGAAGGTAGAATGTTATCTGAATGTTGACCGATTTGTAAAAGCGGAGGGGTATTGAGACCTGGGTATTTTGGGACATCAGTCGTTGAAGTCATTCATACATACAGGTACAGCATGCAGTAAAGGAAGCCAAATGTCATGCTGGCCTTCATAGCGAGGAGATTAGGGTATCGGAGCAGAGAGACTTGTACAGCACCTTGCTGAGACCAGACCTTGAGTATTGTGTGCAGTTATGATCATCTAATCTGAGGAAGGACATTCTTGCTTTTGAGGGAGTGTAGCGAATATTCATCAGATTGATTCCAGGGATGGCAGGACAGACATGAAGAAAGACTGGATCGACTAGGCTTATACTCGCTGGAATTTAGAAGAATGAGAGGGGAGCTCATAGAAACATTTAAAATTTGGTCGATAATGGACAGGTTTGATGGCGTAAAAAGGTTCCCGCAGTCCGAATAAAGGAAGCCCAGTACCAGCGGTCACTGTCTAAGGATAAAGTGTAAACCATTTAGGACCGACACGAGGAGCATCTTCTTCACTCAGATCATTGTGAACCTGTGGAATTCTGTACCACAGAAAGATGTGGAAGCCAGTTGGATAGATATACTCAAAAGACAGTGAGATATGGCCCGTACGGCTAAAGTGATCAAGGGGCATGGAGAGAAATCAGGAAGGGGAAGTGAAGTTGCATGCTCAGCCATGATCATATTGAATGGTGGTGCTGGCTGGAAGGGACGAATGGCCTACTCCTGCACCTACTTTCTAAGTTTCTATGTTTCTATCTTCAGAATATGAGGTGCTTTGTTGTTCTTCGCCTTTTATTAACAAAAATTAAACACTAATTGCACTATCTTTAAACTTGAATGTGTTCGTAATGTGAGCATTGGTGGTTCAGGGGTAGAATTCTCGCCTGCCACGCGGGAGACCCGGGTTCGATTCCCGGTCAATGCAGTGTTTATGGAAGTATTTCACAAAGCGTGTATTTAAAAATTAAACTTCCCGACTGTTTCAAGAGCGGACACAGAGAGGAGCGGCTGTTAAATGAGCGGGGGCACAGATATCCTTCGGTATAAAGAGCGGGAGCAGTGAGGATCGCTTGTAACGTGAGGGAGTAAAGGATTTGAGTTATTTTTCAAATAGCACGAGCAGAGGGAAGCAGCAATTTAAAAAGCGAGACACACAGGAGTGGCTGTTTGCAGCACGGCAGCAGAGATGAGCGGGTGTTGAAAGAGCGGGAGCAAGTCTGGGCGGCAGTTTAATAAGGAGGAGCAGAAAGGAGCGGCGGTACCGTTTCCTCGAGCTGTGGCGATTTTCAATAATTCCATCAATGTAATATCTCCAACTTTGCAAATCACACCAAGCTGGGTTGCAGTGCGAGCTGCTAGGAGGCTGCAGCGGAATTGGACAGATTAGGTGGATGGCAGATGCCATATAATGAAGATAAGTGTGAGTTTATCCACTTTGGTGGCAAAACCTTGAAGGTAGAATGTTATCTGAATGTTGACCGATTTGTAAAAGCGGAGGGGTATTGAGACCTGGGTATTTTGGGACATCAGTCGTTGAAGTCATTCATACATACAGGTACAGCATGCAGTAAAGGAAGCCAAATGTCATGCTGGCCTTCATAGCGAGGAGATTAGGGTATCGGAGCAGAGAGACTTGTACAGCACCTTGCTGAGACCAGACCTTGAGTATTGTGTGCAGTTATGATCATCTAATCTGAGGAAGGACATTCTTGCTTTTGAGGGAGTGTAGCGAATATTCATCAGATTGATTCCAGGGATGGCAGGACAGACATGAAGAAAGACTGGATCGACTAGGCTTATACTCGCTGGAATTTAGAAGAATGAGAGGGGAGCTCATAGAAACATTTAAAATTTGGTCGGGAATGGACAGGTTTGATGGCGTAAAAAGGTTCCCGCAGTCCGAATAAAGGAAGCCCAGTACCAGCGGTCACTGTCTAAGGATAAAGTGTAAACCATTTAGGACCGACACGAGGAGCATCTTCTTCACTCAGATCATTGTGAACCTGTGGAATTCTGTGCCACAGAAAGATGTGGAAGCCAGTTGGATAGATATACTCAAAAGACAGTGAGATATGGCCCTTACGGCTAAAGTGATCAAGGGGCATGGAGAGAAATCAGGAAGGGGAAGTGAAGTTGCATGCTCAGCCATGATCATATTGAATGGTGGTGCTGGCTGGAAGGGACGAATGGCCTACTCCTGCACCTACTTTCTAAGTTTCTATGTTTCTATCTTCAGAATATGAGGTGCTTTGTTGTTCTTCGCCTTTTATTAACAAAAATTAAACACTAATTGCACTATCTTTAAACTTGAATGTGTTCGTAATGTGAGCATTGGTGGTTCAGGGGTAGAATTCTCGCCTGCCACGCGGGAGACCCGGGTTCGATTCCCGGTCAATGCAGTGTTTATGGAAGTATTTCACAAAGCGTGTATTTAAAAATTAAACTTCCCGACTGTTTCAAGAGCGTACACAGAGAGGAGCGGCTGTTAAATGAGCGGGGGCACAGATATCCTTCGGTATAAAGAGCGGGAGCAGTGAGGATCGCTTGTAACGTGAGGGAGTAAAGGATTTGAGTTATTTTTCAAATAACACGAGCAGAGGGAAGCAGCAATTTAAAAAGCGAGACACACAGGAGTGGCTGTTTGCAGCACGGCAGCAGAGATGAGCGGGTGTTGAAAGAGCGGGAGCAAGTCTGGGCGGCAGTTTAATGAGGAGGAGCAGAAAGGAGCGGCGGTACCGTTTCCTCGAGCTGTGGCGATTTTCAATAATTCCATCAATGTAATATCTCCAACTTTGCAAATCACACCAAGCTGGGTTGCAGTGCGAGCTGCTAGGAGGCTGCAGCGGAATTGGACAGATTAGGTGGATGGCAGATGCCATATAATGAAGATAAGTGTGAGTTTATCCACTTTGGTGGCAAAACCTTGAAGGTAGAATGTTATCTGAATGTTGACCGATTTGTAAAAGCGGAGGGGTATTGAGACCTGGGTATTTTGGGACATCAGTCGTTGAAGTCATTCATACATACAGGTACAGCATGCAGTAAAGGAAGCCAAATGTCATGCTGGCCTTCATAGCGAGGAGATTAGGGTATCGGAGCAGAGAGACTTGTACAGCACCTTGCTGAGACCAGACCTTGAGTATTGTGTGCAGTTATGATCATCTAATCTGAGGAAGGACATTCTTGCTTTTGAGGGAGTGTAGCGAATATTCATCAGATTGATTCCAGGGATGGCAGGACAGACATGAAGAAAGACTGGATCGACGAGGCTTATACTCGCTGGAATTTAGAAGAATGAGAGGGGAGCTCATAGAAACATTTAAAATTTGGTCGGGAATGGACAGGTTTGATGGCGTAAAAAGGTTCCCGCAGTCCGAATAAAGGAAGCCCAGTACCAGCAGTCACTGTCTAAGGATAAAGTGTAAACCATTTAGGACCGACACGAGGAGCATCTTCTTCACTCAGATCATTGTGAACCTGTGGAATTCTGTACCACAGAAAGATGTGGAAGCCAGTTGGATAGATATACTCAAAAGACAGTGAGATATGGCCCTTACGGCTAAAGTGATCAAGGGGCATGGAGAGAAATCAGGAAGGGGAAGTGAAGTTGCATGCTCAGCCATGATCATATTGAATGGTGGTGCTGGCTGGAAGGGACGAATGGCCTACTCCTGCACCTACTTTCTAAGTTTCTATGTTTCTATCTTCAGAATATGAGGTGCTTTGTTGCTCTTCGCCTTTTATTAACAAAAATTAAACACTAATTGCACTATCTTTAAACTTGAATGTGTTCGTAATGTGAGCATTGGTGGTTCAGGGGTAGAATTCTCGCCTGCCACGCGGGAGACCCGGGTTCGATTCCCGGTCAATGCAGTGTTTATGGAAGTATTTCACAATGCGTGTATTTAAAAATTAAACTTCCCGACTGTTTCAAGAGCGGACACAGAGAGGAGCGGCTGTTAAATGAGCGGGGGCACAGATATCCTTCGGTACAAAGAGCGGGAGCAGTGAGGATCGCTTGTAACGTGAGGGAGCAAAGGATTTGAGTTATTTTTCAAATAGCACGAGCAGAGGGAAGCGGCAATTTAAAAAGCGAGAACACACAGGAGTGGCTGTTTGCAGCACGGCAGCAGAGATGAGCGGGTGTTGAAAGAGCGGGAGCAAGTCTGGGCGGCAGTTTAATAAGGAGGAGCAGAAAGGAGCGGCGGTACCGTTTCCTCGAGCTGTGGCGATTTTCAATAATTCCATCAATGTAATATCTCCAACTTTGCAAATCACACCAAGCTGGGTTGCAGTGCGAGCTGCTAGGAGGCTGCAGCGGAATTGGACAGATTCGGTGGATGGCAGATGCCATATAATGAAGATAAGTGTGAGTTTATCCACTTTGGTGGCAAAACCTTGAAGGTAGAATGTTATCTGAATGTTGACCCATTTGTAAAAGCGGAGGGGTATTGAGACCTGGGTATTTTGTTACATCAGTCGTTGAAGTCATTCATACATACAGGTACAGCATGCAGTAAAGGAAGCCAAATGTCATGCTGGCCTTCATAGCGAGGAAATTAGGGTATCGGAGCATGGAGACTTGTACAGCACCTTGCTGAGACCAGACCTTGAGTATTGTGTGCAGTTATGATCATCTAATCTGAGGAAGGACATTCTTGCTTTTGAGGGAGTGTAGCGAATATTCACCAGATTGATTCCAGGGATGGCAGGACTGACATGAAGAAAGACTGGATCGACTAGGCTTATACTCGCTGGAATTTAGAAGAATGAGAGGGGAGCTCATAGAAACATTTAAAATTTGGTCGGGAATGGACAGGTTTGATGGCGTAAAAAGGTTCCCGCAGTCCGAATAAAGGAAGCCCAGTACCAGCGGTCACTGTCTTAGGATAAAGTGTAAACCATTTAGGACCGACACGAGGAGAATCTTCTTCACTCAGATCATTGTGAACCTGTGGAATTCTGTACCACAGAAAGATGTGGAAGCCAGTTGGATAGATATACTCAAAAGAGAGTGAGATATGGCCCTTACGGCTAAAGTGATCAAGGGGCATGGAGAGAAATCAGGAAGGGGAAGGGAAGTTGCATGCTCAGCCATGATCATATTGAATGGTGGTGCTGGCTGGAAGGGACGAATGGCCTACTCCTGCACCTACTTTCTAAGTTTCTATGTTTCTATCTTCAGAATATGAGGTGCTTTGTTGGTCTTCGCCTTTTATTAACAAAAATTAAACACTAATTGCACTATCTTTAAACTTGAATGTGTTCGTAATGTGAGCATTGGTGGTTCAGGGGTAGAATTCTCGCCTGCCACGCGGGAGACCCGGGTTCGATTCCCGGTCAATGCAGTGTTTATGGAAGTATTTCACAAAGCGTGTATTTAAAAATTAAACTTCCCGACTGTTTCAAGAGCGTACACAGAGAGGAGCGGCTGTTAAATGAGCGGGGGCACAGATATCCTTCGGTATAAAGAGCGGGAGCAGTGAGGATCGCTTGTAACGTGAGGGAGTAAAGGATTTGAGTTATTTTTCAAATAGCACGAGCAGAGGGAAGCAGCAATTTAAAAAGCGAGACACACAGGAGTGGCTGTTTGCAGCACGGCAGCAGAGATGAGCGGGTGTTGAAAGAGCGGGAGCAAGTCTGGGCGGCAGTTTAATAAGGAGGAGCAGAAAGGAGCGGCGGTACCGTTTCCTCGAGCTGTGGCGATTTTCAATAATTCCATCAATGTAATATCTCCAACTTTGCAAATCACACCAAGCTGGGTTGCAGTGCGAGCTGCTAGGAGGCTGCAGCGGAATTGGACAGATTAGGTGGATGGCAGATGCCATATAATGAAGATAAGTGTGAGTTTATCCACTTTGGTGGCAAAACCTTGAAGGTAGAATGTTATCTGAATGTTGACCGATTTGTAAAAGCGGAGGGGTATTGAGACCTGGGTATTTTGGGACATCAGTCGTTGAAGTCATTCATACATACAGGTACAGCATGCAGTAAAGGAAGCCAAATGTCATGCTGGCCTTCATAGCGAGGAGATTAGGGTATCGGAGCAGAGAGACTTGTACAGCACCTTGCTGAGACCAGACCTTGAGTATTGTGTGCAGTTATGATCATCTAATCTGAGGAAGGACATTCTTGCTTTTGAGGGAGTGTAGCGAATATTCATCAGATTGATTCCAGGGATGGCAGGACAGACATGAAGAAAGACTGGATCGACTAGGCTTATACTCGCTGGAATTTAGAAGAATGAGAGGGGAGCTCATAGAAACATTTAAAATTTGGTCGGGAATGGACAGGTTTGATGGCGTAAAAAGGTTCCCGCAGTCCGAATAAAGGAAGCCCAGTACCAGCGGTCACTGTCTAAGGATAAAGTGTAAACCATTTAGGACCGACACGAGGAGCATCTTCTTCACTCAGATCATTGTGAACCTGTGGAATTCTGTACCACAGAAAGATGTGGAAGCCAGTTGGATAGATATACTCAAAAGACAGTGAGATATGGCCCTTACGGCTAAAGTGATCAAGGGGCATGGAGAGAAATCAGGAAGGGGAAGTGAAGTTGCATGCTCAGCCATGATCATATTGAATGGTGGTGCTGGCTGGAAGGGACGAATGGCCTACTCCTGCACCTACTTTCTAAGTTTCTATGTTTCTATCTTCAGAATATGAGGTGCTTTGTTGTTCTTCGCCTTTTATTAACAAAAATTAAACACTAATTGCACTATCTTTAAACTTGAATGTGTTCGTAATGTGAGCATTGGTGGTTCAGGGGTAGAATTCTCGCCTGCCACGCGGGAGACCCGGGTTCGATTCCCGGTCAATGCAGTGTTTATGGAAGTATTTCACAAAGCGTGTATTTAAAAATTAAACTTCCCGACTGTTTCAAGAGCGTACACAGAGAGGAGCGGCTGTTAAATGAGCGGGGGCACAGATATCCTTCGGTATAAAGAGCGGGAGCAGTGAGGATCGCTTGTAACGTGAGGGAGTAAAGGATTTGAGTTATTTTTCAAATAACACGAGCAGAGGGAAGCAGCAATTTAAAAAGCGAGACACACAGGAGTGGCTGTTTGCAGCACGGCAGCAGAGATGAGCGGGTGTTGAAAGAGCGGGAGCAAGTCTGGGCGGCAGTTTAATAAGGAGGAGCAGAAAGGAGCGGCGGTACCGTTTCCTCGAGCTGTGGCGATTTTCAATAATTCCATCAATGTAATATCTCCAACTTTGCAAATCACACCAAGCTGGGTTGCAGTGCGAGCTGCTAGGAGGCTGCAGCGGAATTGGACAGATTAGGTGGATGGCAGATGCCATATAATGAAGATAAGTGTGAGTTTATCCACTTTGGTGGCAAAACCTTGAAGGTAGAATGTTATCTGAATGTTGACCCATTTGTAAAAGCGGAGGGGTATTGAGACCTGGGTATTTTGGGACATCAGTCGTTGAAGTCATTCATACATACAGGTACAGCATGCAGTAAAGGAAGCCAAATGTCATGCTGGCCTTCATAGCGAGGAGATTAGGGTATCGGAGCATGGAGACTTGTACAGCACCTTGCTGAGACCAGACCTTGAGTATTGTGTGCAGTTATGATCATCTAATCTGAGGAAGGACATTCTTGCTTTTGAGGGAGTGTAGCGAATATTCACCAGATTGATTCCAGGGATGGCAGGACAGACATGAAGAAAGACTGGATCGACTAGGCTTATACTCGCTGGAATTTAGAAGAATGAGAGGGGAGCTCATAGAAACATTTAAAATTTGGTCGGGAATGGACAGGTTTGATGGCGTAAAAAGGTTCCCGCAGTCCGAATAAAGGAAGCCCAGTACCAGCGGTCACTGTCTTAGGATAAAGTGTAAACCATTTAGGACCGACACGAGGAGAATCTTCTTCACTCAGATCATTGTGAACCTGTGGAATTCTGTACCACAGAAAGATGTGGAAGCCAGTTGGATAGATATACTCAAAAGAGAGTGAGATATGGCCCTTACGGCTAAAGTGATCAAGGGGCATGGAGAGAAATCAGGAAGGGGAAGGGAAGTTGCATGCTCAGCCATGATCATATTGAATGGTGGTGCTGGCTGGAAGGGACGAATGGCCTACTCCTGCACCTACTTTCTAAGTTTCTATGTTTCTATCTTCAGAATATGAGGTGCTTTGTTGTTCTTCGCCTTTTATTAACAAAAATTAAACACTAATTGCACTATCTTTAAACTTGAATGTGTTCGTAATGTGAGCATTGGTGGTTCAGGGGTAGAATTCTCGCCTGCCACGCGGGAGACCCGGGTTCGATTCCCGGTCAATGCAGTGTTTATGGAAGTATTTCACAAAGCGTGTATTTAAAAATTAAACTTCCCGACTGTTTCAAGAGCGTACACAGAGAGGAGCGGCTGTTAAATGAGCGGGGGCACAGATATCCTTCGGTATAAAGAGCGGGAGCAGTGAGGATCGCTTGTAACGTGAGGGAGTAAAGGATTTGAGTTATTTTTCAAATAACACGAGCAGAGGGAAGCAGCAATTTAAAAAGCGAGACACACAGGAGTGGCTGTTTGCAGCACGGCAGCAGAGATGAGCGGGTGTTGAAAGAGCGGGAGCAAGTCTGGGCGGCAGTTTAATAAGGAGGAGCAGAAAGGAGCGGCGGTACCGTTTCCTCGAGCTGTGGCGATTTTCAATAATTCCATCAATGTAATATCTCCAACTTTGCAAATCACACCAAGCTGGGTTGCAGTGCGAGCTGCTAGGAGGCTGCAGCGGAATTGGACAGATTAGGTGGATGGCAGATGCCATATAATGAAGATAAGTGTGAGTTTATCCACTTTGGTGGCAAAACCTTGAAGGTAGAATGTTATCTGAATGTTGACCCATTTGTAAAAGCGGAGGGGTATTGAGACCTGGGTATTTTGGGACATCAGTCGTTGAAGTCATTCATACATACAGGTACAGCATGCAGTAAAGGAAGCCAAATGTCATGCTGGCCTTCATAGCGAGGAGATTAGGGTATCGGAGCATGGAGACTTGTACAGCACCTTGCTGAGACCAGACCTTGAGTATTGTGTGCAGTTATGATCATCTAATCTGAGGAAGGACATTCTTGCTTTTGAGGGAGTGTAGCGAATATTCACCAGATTGATTCCAGGGATGGCAGGACAGACATGAAGAAAGACTGGATCGACTAGGCTTATACTCGCTGGAATTTAGAAGAATGAGAGGGGAGCTCATAGAAACATTTAAAATTTGGTCGGGAATGGACAGGTTTGATGGCGTAAAAAGGTTCCCGCAGTCCGAATAAAGGAAGCCCAGTACCAGCGGTCACTGTCTAAGGATAAAGTGTAAACCATTTAGGACCGACACGAGGAGCATCTTCTTCACTCAGATCATTGTGAACCTGTGGAATTCTGTACCACAGAAAGATGTGGAAGCCAGTTGGATAGATATACTCAAAAGACAGTGAGATATGGCCCTTACGGCTAAAGTGATCAAGGGGCATGGAGAGAAATCAGGAAGGGGAAGTGAAGTTGCATGCTCAGCCATGATCATATTGAATGGTGGTGCTGGCTGGAAGGGACGAATGGCCTACTCCTGCACCTACTTTCTAAGTTTCTATGTTTCTATCTTCAGAATATGAGGTGCTTTGTTGGTCTTCGCCTTTTATTAACAAAAATTAAACACTAATTGCACTATCTTTAAACTTGAATGTGTTCGTAATGTGAGCATTGGTGGTTCAGGGGTAGAATTCTCGCCTGCCACGCGGGAGACCCGGGTTCGATTCCCGGTCAATGCAGTGTTTATGGAAGTATTTCACAAAGCGTGTATTTAAAAATTAAACTTCCCGACTGTTTCAAGAGCGTACACAGAGAGGAGCGGCTGTTAAATGAGCGGGGGCACAGATATCCTTCGGTATAAAGAGCGGGAGCAGTGAGGATCGCTTGTAACGTGAGGGAGTAAAGGATTTGAGTTATTTTTCAAATAGCACGAGCAGAGGGAAGCAGCAATTTAAAAAGCGAGACACACAGGAGTGGCTGTTTGCAGCACGGCAGCAGAGATGAGCGGGTGTTGAAAGAGCGGGAGCAAGTCTGGGCGGCAGTTTAATAAGGAGGAGCAGAAAGGAGCGGCGGTACCGTTTCCTCGAGCTGTGGCGATTTTCAATAATTCCATCAATGTAATATCTCCAACTTTGCAAATCACACCAAGCTGGGTTGCAGTGCGAGCTGCTAGGAGGCTGCAGCGGAATTGGACAGATTAGGTGGATGGCAGATGCCATATAATGAAGATAAGTGTGAGTTTATCCACTTTGGTGGCAAAACCTTGAAGGTAGAATGTTATCTGAATGTTGACCGATTTGTAAAAGCGGAGGGGTATTGAGACCTGGGTATTTTGGGACATCAGTCGTTGAAGTCATTCATACATACAGGTACAGCATGCAGTAAAGGAAGCCAAATGTCATGCTGGCCTTCATAGCGAGGAGATTAGGGTATCGGAGCAGAGAGACTTGTACAGCACCTTGCTGAGACCAGACCTTGAGTATTGTGTGCAGTTATGATCATCTAATCTGAGGAAGGACATTCTTGCTTTTGAGGGAGTGTAGCGAATATTCATCAGATTGATTCCAGGGATGG
Organism: Pristiophorus japonicus; assembly: GCF_044704955.1. NCBI lineage: Eukaryota > Metazoa > Chordata > Chondrichthyes > Pristiophoridae > Pristiophorus > Pristiophorus japonicus. The sequence goes on along the minus strand of NW_027252668.1, from coordinate 7,451,581 downwards.
CAGGACAGACATGAAGAAAGACTGGATCGACTAGGCTTATACTCGCTGGAATTTAGAAGAATGAGAGGGGAGCTCATAGAAACATTTAAAATTTGGTCGGGAATGGACAGGTTTGATGGCGTAAAAAGGTTCCCGCAGTCCGAATAAAGGAAGCCCAGTACCAGCGGTCACTGTCTAAGGATAAAGTGTAAACCATTTAGGACCGACACGAGGAGCATCTTCTTCACTCAGATCATTGTGAACCTGTGGAATTCTGTACCACAGAAAGATGTGGAAGCCAGTTGGATAGATATACTCAAAAGACAGTGAGATATGGCCCTTACGGCTAAAGTGATCAAGGGGCATGGAGAGAAATCAGGAAGGGGAAGTGAAGTTGCATGCTCAGCCATGATCATATTGAATGGTGGTGCTGGCTGGAAGGGACGAATGGCCTACTCCTGCACCTACTTTCTAAGTTTCTATGTTTCTATCTTCAGAATATGAGGTGCTTTGTTGTTCTTCGCCTTTTATTAACAAAAATTAAACACTAATTGCACTATCTTTAAACTTGAATGTGTTCGTAATGTGAGCATTGGTGGTTCAGGGGTAGAATTCTCGCCTGCCACGCGGGAGACCCGGGTTCGATTCCCGGTCAATGCAGTGTTTATGGAAGTATTTCACAAAGCGTGTATTTAAAAATTAAACTTCCCGACTGTTTCAAGAGCGTACACAGAGAGGAGCGGCTGTTAAATGAGCGGGGGCACAGATATCCTTCGGTATAAAGAGCGGGAGCAGTGAGGATCGCTTGTAACGTGAGGGAGTAAAGGATTTGAGTTATTTTTCAAATAACACGAGCAGAGGGAAGCAGCAATTTAAAAAGCGAGACACACAGGAGTGGCTGTTTGCAGCACGGCAGCAGAGATGAGCGGGTGTTGAAAGAGCGGGAGCAAGTCTGGGCGGCAGTTTAATAAGGAGGAGCAGAAAGGAGCGGCGGTACCGTTTCCTCGAGCTGTGGCGATTTTCAATAATTCCATCAATGTAATATCTCCAACTTTGCAAATCACACCAAGCTGGGTTGCAGTGCGAGCTGCTAGGAGGCTGCAGCGGAATTGGACAGATTAGGTGGATGGCAGATGCCATATAATGAAGATAAGTGTGAGTTTATCCACTTTGGTGGCAAAACCTTGAAGGTAGAATGTTATCTGAATGTTGACCGATTTGTAAAAGCGGAGGGGTATTGAGACCTGGGTATTTTGGGACATCAGTCGTTGAAGTCATTCATACATACAGGTACAGCATGCAGTAAAGGAAGCCAAATGTCATGCTGGCCTTCATAGCGAGGAGATTAGGGTATCGGAGCATGGAGACTTGTACAGCACCTTGCTGAGACCAGACCTTGAGTATTGTGTGCAGTTATGATCATCTAATCTGAGGAAGGACATTCTTGCTTTTGAGGGAGTGTAGCGAATATTCACCAGATTGATTCCAGGGATGGCAGGACTGACATGAAGAAAGACTGGATCGACTAGGCTTATACTCGCTGGAATTTAGAAGAATGAGAGGGGAGCTCATAGAAACATTTAAAATTTGGTCGGGAATGGACAGGTTTGATGGCGTAAAAAGGTTCCCGCAGTCCGAATAAAGGAAGCCCAGTACCAGCGGTCACTGTCTTAGGATAAAGTGTAAACCATTTAGGACCGACACGAGGAGAATCTTCTTCACTCAGATCATTGTGAACCTGTGGAATTCTGTACCACAGAAAGATGTGGAAGCCAGTTGGATAGATATACTCAAAAGAGAGTGAGATATGGCCCTTACGGCTAAAGTGATCAAGGGGCATGGAGAGAAATCAGGAAGGGGAAGGGAAGTTGCATGCTCAGCCATGATCATATTGAATGGTGGTGCTGGCTGGAAGGGACGAATGGCCTACTCCTGCACCTACTTTCTAAGTTTCTATGTTTCTATCTTCAGAATATGAGGTGCTTTGTTGTTCTTCGCCTTTTATTAACAAAAATTAAACACTAATTGCACTATCTTTAAACTTGAATGTGTTCGTAATGTGAGCATTGGTGGTTCAGGGGTAGAATTCTCGCCTGCCACGCGGGAGACCCGGGTTCGATTCCCGGACAATGCAGTGTTTATGGAAGTATTTCACAAAGCGTGTATTTAAAAATTAAACTTCCCAGACTGTTTCAAGAGCGTACACAGAGAGGAGCGGCTGTTAAATGAGCGGGGGCACAGATATCCTTCGGTATAAAGAGCGGGAGCAGTGAGGATCGCTTGTAACGTGAGGGAGTAAAGGATTTGAGTTATTTTTCAAATAACACGAGCAGAGGGAAGCAGCAATTTAAAAAGCGAGACACACAGGAGTGGCTGTTTGCAGCACGGCAGCAGAGATGAGCGGGTGTTGAAAGAGCGGGAGCAAGTCTGGGCGGCAGTTTAATAAGGAGGAGCAGAAAGGAGCGGCGGTACCGTTTCCTCGAGCTGTGGCGATTTTCAATATTTCCATCAATGTAATATCTCCAACTTTGCAAATCACACCAAGCTGGGTTGCAGTGCGAGCTGCTAGGAGGCTGCAGCGGAATTGGACAGATTAGGTGGATGGCAGATGCCATATAATGAAGATAAGTGTGAGTTTATCCACTTTGGTGGCAAAACCTTGAAGGTAGAATGTTATCTGAATGTTGACCCATTTGTAAAAGCGGAGGGGTATTGAGACCTGGGTATTTTGGGACATCAGTCGTTGAAGTCATTCATACATACAGGTACAGCATGCAGTAAAGGAAGCCAAATGTCATGCTGGCCTTCATAGCGAGGAGATTAGGGTATCGGAGCATGGAGACTTGTACAGCACCTTGCTGAGACCAGACCTTGAGTATTGTGTGCAGTTATGATCATCTAATCTGAGGAAGGACATTCTTGCTTTTGAGGGAGTGTAGCGAATATTCATCAGATTGATTCCAGGGATGGCAGGACAGACATGAAGAAAGACTGGATCGACTAGGCTTATACTCGCTGGAATTTAGAAGAATGAGAGGGGAGCTCATAGAAACATTTAAAATTTGGTCGGGAATGGACAGGTTTGATGGCGTAAAAAGGTTCCCGCAGTCCGAATAAAGGAAGCCCAGTACCAGCGGTCACTGTCTAAGGATAAAGTGTAAACCATTTAGGACCGACACGAGGAGCATCTTCTTCACTCAGATCATTGTGAACCTGTGGAATTCTGTACCACAGAAAGATGTGGAAGCCAGTTGGATAGATATACTCAAAAGACAGTGAGATATGGCCCTTACGGCTAAAGTGATCAAGGGGCATGGAGAGAAATCAGGAAGGGGAAGTGAAGTTGCATGCTCAGCCATGATCATATTGAATGGTGGTGCTGGCTGGAAGGGACGAATGGCCTACTCCTGCACCTACTTTCTAAGTTTCTATGTTTCTATCTTCAGAATATGAGGTGCTTTGTTGTTCTTCGCCTTTTATTAACAAAAATTAAACACTAATTGCACTATCTTTAAACTTGAATGTGTTCGTAATGTGAGCATTGGTGGTTCAGGGGTAGAATTCTCGCCTGCCACGCGGGAGACCCGGGTTCGATTCCCGGTCAATGCAGTGTTTATGGAAGTATTTCACAAAGCGTGTATTTAAAAATTAAACTTCCCGACTGTTTCAAGAGCGTACACAGAGAGGAGCGGCTGTTAAATGAGCGGGGGCACAGATATCCTTCGGTATAAAGAGCGGGAGCAGTGAGGATCGCTTGTAACGTGAGGGAGTAAAGGATTTGAGTTATTTTTCAAATAACACGAGCAGAGGGAAGCAGCAATTTAAAAAGCGAGACACACAGGAGTGGCTGTTTGCAGCACGGCAGCAGAGATGAGCGGGTGTTGAAAGAGCGGGAGCAAGTCTGGGCGGCAGTTTAATAAGGAGGAGCAGAAAGGAGCGGCGGTACCGTTTCCTCGAGCTGTGGCGATTTTCAATAATTCCATCAATGTAATATCTCCAACTTTGCAAATCACACCAAGCTGGGTTGCAGTGCGAGCTGCTAGGAGGCTGCAGCGGAATTGGACAGATTAGGTGGATGGCAGATGCCATATAATGAAGATAAGTGTGAGTTTATCCACTTTGGTGGCAAAACCTTGAAGGTAGAATGTTATCTGAATGTTGACCGATTTGTAAAAGCGGAGGGGTATTGAGACCTGGGTATTTTGGGACATCAGTCGTTGAAGTCATTCATACATACAGGTACAGCATGCAGTAAAGGAAGCCAAATGTCATGCTGGCCTTCATAGCGAGGAGATTAGGGTATCGGAGCATGGAGACTTGTACAGCACCTTGCTGAGACCAGACCTTGAGTATTGTGTGCAGTTATGATCATCTAATCTGAGGAAGGACATTCTTGCTTTTGAGGGAGTGTAGCGAATATTCACCAGATTGATTCCAGGGATGGCAGGACTGACATGAAGAAAGACTGGATCGACTAGGCTTATACTCGCTGGAATTTAGAAGAATGAGAGGGGAGCTCATAGAAACATTTAAAATTTGGTCGGGAATGGACAGGTTTGATGGCGTAAAAAGGTTCCCGCAGTCCGAATAAAGGAAGCCCAGTACCAGCGGTCACTGTCTTAGGATAAAGTGTAAACCATTTAGGACCGACACGAGGAGAATCTTCTTCACTCAGATCATTGTGAACCTGTGGAATTCTGTACCACAGAAAGATGTGGAAGCCAGTTGGATAGATATACTCAAAAGAGAGTGAGATATGGCCCTTACGGCTAAAGTGATCAAGGGGCATGGAGAGAAATCAGGAAGGGGAAGGGAAGTTGCATGCTCAGCCATGATCATATTGAATGGTGGTGCTGGCTGGAAGGGACGAATGGCCTACTCCTGCACCTACTTTCTAAGTTTCTATGTTTCTATCTTCAGAATATGAGGTGCTTTGTTGTTCTTCGCCTTTTATTAACAAAAATTAAACACTAATTGCACTATCTTTAAACTTGAATGTGTTCGTAATGTGAGCATTGGTGGTTCAGGGGTAGAATTCTCGCCTGCCACGCGGGAGACCCGGGTTCGATTCCCGGACAATGCAGTGTTTATGGAAGTCTTTCACAAAGCGTGTATTTAAAAATTAAACTAACCAGACTGTTTCAAGAGCGTACACAGAGAGGAGCGGCTGTTAAATGAGCGGGGGCACAGATATCCTTCGGTATAAAGAGCGGGAGCAGTGAGGATCGCTTGTAACGTGAGGGAGTAAAGGATTTGAGTTATTTTTCAAATAACACGAGCAGAGGGAAGCAGCAATTTAAAAAGCGAGACACACAGGAGTGGCTGTTTGCAGCACGGCAGCAGAGATGAGCGGGTGTTGAAAGAGCGGGAGCAAGTCTGGGCGGCAGTTTAATAAGGAGGAGCAGAAAGGAGCGGCGGTACCGTTTCCTCGAGCTGTGGCGATTTTCAATAATTCCATCAATGTAATATCTCCAACTTTGCAAATCACACCAAGCTGGGTTGCAGTGCGAGCTGCTAGGAGGCTGCAGCGGAATTGGACAGATTAGGTGGATGGCAGATGCCATATAATGAAGATAAGTGTGAGTTTATCCACTTTGGTGGCAAAACCTTGAAGGTAGAATGTTATCTGAATGTTGACCCATTTGTAAAAGCGGAGGGGTATTGAGACCTGGGTATTTTGGGACATCAGTCGTTGAAGTCATTCATACATACAGGTACAGCATGCAGTAAAGGAAGCCAAATGTCATGCTGGCCTTCATAGCGAGGAGATTAGGGTATCGGAGCATGGAGACTTGTACAGCACCTTGCTGAGACCAGACCTTGAGTATTGTGTGCAGTTATGATCATCTAATCTGAGGAAGGACATTCTTGCTTTTGAGGGAGTGTAGCGAATATTCACCAGATTGATTCCAGGGATGGCAGGACAGACATGAAGAAAGACTGGATCGACTAGGCTTATACTCGCTGGAATTTAGAAGAATGAGAGGGGAGCTCATAGAAACATTTAAAATTTGGTCGGGAATGGACAGGTTTGATGGCGTAAAAAGGTTCCCGCAGTCCGAATAAAGGAAGCCCAGTACCAGCGGTCACTGTCTTAGGATAAAGTGTAAACCATTTAGGACCGACACGAGGAGAATCTTCTTCACTCAGATCATTGTGAACCTGTGGAATTCTGTACCACAGAAAGATGTGGAAGCCAGTTGGATAGATATACTCAAAAGAGAGTGAGATATGGCCCTTACGGCTAAAGTGATCAAGGGGCATGGAGAGAAATCAGGAAGGGGAAGGGAAGTTGCATGCTCAGCCATGATCATATTGAATGGTGGTGCTGGCTGGAAGGGACGAATGGCCTACTCCTGCACCTACTTTCTAAGTTTCTATGTTTCTATCTTCAGAATATGAGGTGCTTTGTTGTTCTTCGCCTTTTATTAACAAAAATTAAACACTAATTGCACTATCTTTAAACTTGAATGTGTTCGTAATGTGAGCATTGGTGGTTCAGGGGTAGAATTCTCGCCTGCCACGCGGGAGACCCGGGTTCGATTCCCGGTCAATGCAGTGTTTATGGAAGTATTTCACAAAGCGTGTATTTAAAAATTAAACTTCCCGACTGTTTCAAGAGCGTACACAGAGAGGAGCGGCTGTTAAATGAGCGGGGGCACAGATATCCTTCGGTATAAAGAGCGGGAGCAGTGAGGATCGCTTGTAACGTGAGGGAGTAAAGGATTTGAGTTATTTTTCAAATAGCACGAGCAGAGGGAAGCAGCAATTTAAAAAGCGAGACACACAGGAGTGGCTGTTTGCAGCACGGCAGCAGAGATGAGCGGGTGTTGAAAGAGCGGGAGCAAGTCTGGGCGGCAGTTTAATAAGGAGGAGCAGAAAGGAGCGGCGGTACCGTTTCCTCGAGCTGTGGCGATTTTCAATAATTCCATCAATGTAATATCTCCAACTTTGCAAATCACACCAAGCTGGGTTGCAGTGCGAGCTGCTAGGAGGCTGCAGCGGAATTGGACAGATTAGGTGGATGGCAGATGCCATATAATGAAGATAAGTGTGAGTTTATCCACTTTGGTGGCAAAACCTTGAAGGTAGAATGTTATCTGAATGTTGACCGATTTGTAAAAGCGGAGGGGTATTGAGACCTGGGTATTTTGGGACATCAGTCGTTGAAGTCATTCATACATACAGGTACAGCATGCAGTAAAGGAAGCCAAATGTCATGCTGGCCTTCATAGCGAGGAGATTAGGGTATCGGAGCAGAGAGACTTGTACAGCACCTTGCTGAGACCAGACCTTGAGTATTGTGTGCAGTTATGATCATCTAATCTGAGGAAGGACATTCTTGCTTTTGAGGGAGTGTAGCGAATATTCATCAGATTGATTCCAGGGATGGCAGGACAGACATGAAGAAAGACTGGATCGACTAGGCTTATACTCGCTGGAATTTAGAAGAATGAGAGGGGAGCTCATAGAAACATTTAAAATTTGGTCGGGAATGGACAGGTTTGATGGCGTAAAAAGGTTCCCGCAGTCCGAATAAAGGAAGCCCAGTACCAGCGGTCACTGTCTAAGGATAAAGTGTAAACCATTTAGGACCGACACGAGGAGCATCTTCTTCACTCAGATCATTGTGAACCTGTGGAATTCTGTACCACAGAAAGATGTGGAAGCCAGTTGGATAGATATACTCAAAAGACAGTGAGATATGGCCCTTACGGCTAAAGTGATCAAGGGGCATGGAGAGAAATCAGGAAGGGGAAGTGAAGTTGCATGCTCAGCCATGATCATATTGAATGGTGGTGCTGGCTGGAAGGGACGAATGGCCTACTCCTGCACCTACTTTCTAAGTTTCTATGTTTCTATCTTCAGAATATGAGGTGCTTTGTTGGTCTTCGCCTTTTATTAACAAAAATTAAACACTAATTGCACTATCTTTAAACTTGAATGTGTTCGTAATGTGAGCATTGGTGGTTCAGGGGTAGAATTCTCGCCTGCCACGCGGGAGACCCGGGTTCGATTCCCGGTCAATGCAGTGTTTATGGAAGTATTTCACAAAGCGTGTATTTAAAAATTAAACTTCCCGACTGTTTCAAGAGCGTACACAGAGAGGAGCGGCTGTTAAATGAGCGGGGGCACAGATATCCTTCGGTATAAAGAGCGGGAGCAGTGAGGATCGCTTGTAACGTGAGGGAGTAAAGGATTTGAGTTATTTTTCAAATAGCACGAGCAGAGGGAAGCAGCAATTTAAAAAGCGAGACACACAGGAGTGGCTGTTTGCAGCACGGCAGCAGAGATGAGCGGGTGTTGAAAGAGCGGGAGCAAGTCTGGGCGGCAGTTTAATAAGGAGGAGCAGAAAGGAGCGGCGGTACCGTTTCCTCGAGCTGTGGCGATTTTCAATAATTCCATCAATGTAATATCTCCAACTTTGCAAATCACACCAAGCTGGGTTGCAGTGCGAGCTGCTAGGAGGCTGCAGCGGAATTGGACAGATTAGGTGGATGGCAGATGCCATATAATGAAGATAAGTGTGAGTTTATCCACTTTGGTGGCAAAACCTTGAAGGTAGAATGTTATCTGAATGTTGACCGATTTGTAAAAGCGGAGGGGTATTGAGACCTGGGTATTTTGGGACATCAGTCGTTGAAGTCATTCATACATACAGGTACAGCATGCAGTAAAGGAAGCCAAATGTCATGCTGGCCTTCATAGCGAGGAGATTAGGGTATCGGAGCAGAGAGACTTGTACAGCACCTTGCTGAGACCAGACCTTGAGTATTGTGTGCAGTTATGATCATCTAATCTGAGGAAGGACATTCTTGCTTTTGAGGGAGTGTAGCGAATATTCATCAGATTGATTCCAGGGATGGCAGGACAGACATGAAGAAAGACTGGATCGACTAGGCTTATACTCGCTGGAATTTAGAAGAATGAGAGGGGAGCTCATAGAAACATTTAAAATTTGGTCGGGAATGGACAGGTTTGATGGCGTAAAAAGGTTCCCGCAGTCCGAATAAAGGAAGCCCAGTACCAGCGGTCACTGTCTAAGGATAAAGTGTAAACCATTTAGGACCGACACGAGGAGCATCTTCTTCACTCAGATCATTGTGAACCTGTGGAATTCTGTACCACAGAAAGATGTGGAAGCCAGTTGGATAGATATACTCAAAAGACAGTGAGATATGGCCCTTACGGCTAAAGTGATCAAGGGGCATGGAGAGAAATCAGGAAGGGGAAGTGAAGTTGCATGCTCAGCCATGATCATATTGAATGGTGGTGCTGGCTGGAAGGGACGAATGGCCTACTCCTGCACCTACTTTCTAAGTTTCTATGTTTCTATCTTCAGAATATGAGGTGCTTTGTTGTTCTTCGCCTTTTATTAACAAAAATTAAACACTAATTGCACTATCTTTAAACTTGAATGTGTTCGTAATGTGAGCATTGGTGGTTCAGGGGTAGAATTCTCGCCTGCCACGCGGGAGACCCGGGTTCGATTCCCGGTCAATGCAGTGTTTATGGAAGTATTTCACAAAGCGTGTATTTAAAAATTAAACTTCCCGACTGTTTCAAGAGCGTACACAGAGAGGAGCGGCTGTTAAATGAGCGGGGGCACAGATATCCTTCGGTATAAAGAGCGGGAGCAGTGAGGATCGCTTGTAACGTGAGGGAGTAAAGGATTTGAGTTATTTTTCAAATAACACGAGCAGAGGGAAGCAGCAATTTAAAAAGCGAGACACACAGGAGTGGCTGTTTGCAGCACGGCAGCAGAGATGAGCGGGTGTTGAAAGAGCGGGAGCAAGTCTGGGCGGCAGTTTAATAAGGAGGAGCAGAAAGGAGCGGCGGTACCGTTTCCTCGAGCTGTGGCGATTTTCAATAATTCCATCAATGTAATATCTCCAACTTTGCAAATCACACCAAGCTGGGTTGCAGTGCGAGCTGCTAGGAGGCTGCAGCGGAATTGGACAGATTAGGTGGATGGCAGATGCCATATAATGAAGATAAGTGTGAGTTTATCCACTTTGGTGGCAAAACCTTGAAGGTAGAATGTTATCTGAATGTTGACCGATTTGTAAAAGCGGAGGGGTATTGAGACCTGGGTATTTTGGGACATCAGTCGTTGAAGTCATTCATACATACAGGTACAGCATGCAGTAAAGGAAGCCAAATGTCATGCTGGCCTTCATAGCGAGGAGATTAGGGTATCGGAGCATGGAGACTTGTACAGCACCTTGCTGAGACCAGACCTTGAGTATTGTGTGCAGTTATGATCATCTAATCTGAGGAAGGACATTCTTGCTTTTGAGGGAGTGTAGCGAATATTCACCAGATTGATTCCAGGGATGGCAGGACTGACATGAAGAAAGACTGGATCGACTAGGCTTATACTCGCTGGAATTTAGAAGAATGAGAGGGGAGCTCATAGAAACATTTAAAATTTGGTCGGGAATGGACAGGTTTGATGGCGTAAAAAGGTTCCCGCAGTCCGAATAAAGGAAGCCCAGTACCAGCGGTCACTGTCTTAGGATAAAGTGTAAACCATTTAGGACCGACACGAGGAGAATCTTCTTCACTCAGATCATTGTGAACCTGTGGAATTCTGTACCACAGAAAGATGTGGAAGCCAGTTGGATAGATATACTCAAAAGAGAGTGAGATATGGCCCTTACGGCTAAAGTGATCAAGGGGCATGGAGAGAAATCAGGAAGGGGAAGGGAAGTTGCATGCTCAGCCATGATCATATTGAATGGTGGTGCTGGCTGGAAGGGACGAATGGCCTACTCCTGCACCTACTTTCTAAGTTTCTATGTTTCTATCTTCAGAATATGAGGTGCTTTGTTGTTCTTCGCCTTTTATTAACAAAAATTAAACACTAATTGCACTATCTTTAAACTTGAATGTGTTCGTAATGTGAGCATTGGTGGTTCAGGGGTAGAATTCTCGCCTGCCACGCGGGAGACCCGGGTTCGATTCCCGGACAATGCAGTGTTTATGGAAGTCTTTCACAAAGCGTGTATTTAAAAATTAAACTAACCAGACTGTTTCAAGAGCGTACACAGAGAGGAGCGGCTGTTAAATGAGCGGGGGCACAGATATCCTTCGGTATAAAGAGCGGGAGCAGTGAGGATCGCTTGTAACGTGAGGGAGTAAAGGATTTGAGTTATTTTTCAAATAACACGAGCAGAGGGAAGCAGCAATTTAAAAAGCGAGACACACAGGAGTGGCTGTTTGCAGCACGGCAGCAGAGATGAGCGGGTGTTGAAAGAGCGGGAGCAAGTCTGGGCGGCAGTTTAATAAGGAGGAGCAGAAAGGAGCGGCGGTACCGTTTCCTCGAGCTGTGGCGATTTTCAATAATTCCATCAATGTAATATCTCCAACTTTGCAAATCACACCAAGCTGGGTTGCAGTGCGAGCTGCTAGGAGGCTGCAGCGGAATTGGACAGATTAGGTGGATGGCAGATGCCATATAATGAAGATAAGTGTGAGTTTATCCACTTTGGTGGCAAAACCTTGAAGGTAGAATGTTATCTGAATGTTGACCCATTTGTAAAAGCGGAGGGGTATTGAGACCTGGGTATTTTGGGACATCAGTCGTTGAAGTCATTCATACATACAGGTACAGCATGCAGTAAAGGAAGCCAAATGTCATGCTGGCCTTCATAGCGAGGAGATTAGGGTATCGGAGCATGGAGACTTGTACAGCACCTTGCTGAGACCAGACCTTGAGTATTGTGTGCAGTTATGATCATCTAATCTGAGGAAGGACATTCTTGCTTTTGAGGGAGTGTAGCGAATATTCACCAGATTGATTCCAGGGATGGCAGGACAGACATGAAGAAAGACTGGATCGACTAGGCTTATACTCGCTGGAATTTAGAAGAATGAGAGGGGAGCTCATAGAAACATTTAAAATTTGGTCGGGAATGGACAGGTTTGATGGCGTAAAAAGGTTCCCGCAGTCCGAATAAAGGAAGCCCAGTACCAGCGGTCACTGTCTTAGGATAAAGTGTAAACCATTTAGGACCGACACGAGGAGAATCTTCTTCACTCAGATCATTGTGAACCTGTGGAATTCTGTACCACAGAAAGATGTGGAAGCCAGTTGGATAGATATACTCAAAAGAGAGTGAGATATGGCCCTTACGGCTAAAGTGATCAAGGGGCATGGAGAGAAATCAGGAAGGGGAAGGGAAGTTGCATGCTCAGCCATGATCATATTGAATGGTGGTGCTGGCTGGAAGGGACGAATGGCCTACTCCTGCACCTACTTTCTAAGTTTCTATGTTTCTATCTTCAGAATATGAGGTGCTTTGTTGTTCTTCGCCTTTTATTAACAAAAATTAAACACTAATTGCACTATCTTTAAACTTGAATGTGTTCGTAATGTGAGCATTGGTGGTTCAGGGGTAGAATTCCCGCCTGCCACGCGGGAGACCCGGGTTCGATTCCCGGTCAATGCAGTGTTTATGGAAGTATTTCACAAAGCGTGTATTTAAAAATTAAACTTCCCGACTGTTTCAAGAGCGTACACAGAGAGGAGCGGCTGTTAAATGAGCGGGGGCACAGATATCCTTCGGTATAAAGAGCGGGAGCAGTGAGGATCGCTTGTAACGTGAGGGAGTAAAGGATTTGAGTTATTTTTCAAATAACACGAGCAGAGGGAAGCAGCAATTTAAAAAGCGAGACACACAGGAGTGGCTGTTTGCAGCACGGCAGCAGAGATGAGCGGGTGTTGAAAGAGCGGGAGCAAGTCTGGGCGGCAGTTTAATAAGGAGGAGCAGAAAGGAGCGGCGGTACCGTTTCCTCGAGCTGTGGCGATTTTCAATAATTCCATCAATGTAATATCTCCAACTTTGCAAATCACACCAAGCTGGGTTGCAGTGCGAGCTGCTAGGAGGCTGCAGCGGAATTGGACAGATTAGGTGGATGGCAGATGCCATATAATGAAGATAAGTGTGAGTTTATCCACTTTGGTGGCAAAACCTTGAAGGTAGAATGTTATCTGAATGTTGACCCATTTGTAAAAGCGGAGGGGTATTGAGACCTGGGTATTTTGGGACATCAGTCGTTGAAGTCATTCATACATACAGGTACAGCATGCAGTAAAGGAAGCCAAATGTCATGCTGGCCTTCATAGCGAGGAGATTAGGGTATCGGAGCATGGAGACTTGTACAGCACCTTGCTGAGACCAGACCTTGAGTATTGTGTGCAGTTATGATCATCTAATCTGAGGAAGGACATTCTTGCTTTTGAGGGAGTGTAGCGAATATTCACCAGATTGATTCCAGGGATGGCAGGACAGACATGAAGAAAGACTGGATCGACTAGGCTTATACTCGCTGGAATTTAGAAGAATGAGAGGGGAGCTCATAGAAACATTTAAAATTTGGTCGGGAATGGACAGGTTTGATGGCGTAAAAAGGTTCCCGCAGTCCGAATAAAGGAAGCCCAGTACCAGCGGTCACTGTCTTAGGATAAAGTGTAAACCATTTAGGACCGACACGAGGAGAATCTTCTTCACTCAGATCATTGTGAACCTGTGGAATTCTGTACCACAGAAAGATGTGGAAGCCAGTTGGATAGATATACTCAAAAGAGAGTGAGATATGGCCCTTACGGCTAAAGTGATCAAGGGGCATGGAGAGAAATCAGGAAGGGGAAGGGAAGTTGCATGCTCAGCCATGATCATATTGAATGGTGGTGCTGGCTGGAAGGGACGAATGGCCTACTCCTGCACCTACTTTCTAAGTTTCTATGTTTCTATCTTCAGAATATGAGGTGCTTTGTTGTTCTTCGCCTTTTATTAACAAAAATTAAACACTAATTGCACTATCTTTAAACTTGAATGTGTTCGTAATGTGAGCATTGGTGGTTCAGGGGTAGAATTCTCGCCTGCCACGCGGGAGACCCGGGTTCGATTCCCGGTCAATGCAGTGTTTATGGAAGTATTTCACAAAGCGTGTATTTAAAAATTAAACTTCCCGACTGTTTCAAGAGCGTACACAGAGAGGAGCGGCTGTTAAATGAGCGGGGGCACAGATATCCTTCGGTATAAAGAGCGGGAGCAGTGAGGATCGCTTGTAACGTGAGGGAGTAAAGGATTTGAGTTATTTTTCAAATAGCACGAGCAGAGGGAAGCAGCAATTTAAAAAGCGAGACACACAGGAGTGGCTGTTTGCAGCACGGCAGCAGAGATGAGCGGGTGTTGAAAGAGCGGGAGCAAGTCTGGGCGGCAGTTTAATAAGGAGGAGCAGAAAGGAGCGGCGGTACCGTTTCCTCGAGCTGTGGCGATTTTCAATAATTCCATCAATGTAATATCTCCAACTTTGCAAATCACACCAAGCTGGGTTGCAGTGCGAGCTGCTAGGAGGCTGCAGCGGAATTGGACAGATTAGGTGGATGGCAGATGCCATATAATGAAGATAAGTGTGAGTTTATCCACTTTGGTGGCAAAACCTTGAAGGTAGAATGTTATCTGAATGTTGACCCATTTGTAAAAGCGGAGGGGTATTGAGACCTGGGTATTTTGGGACATCAGTCGTTGAAGTCATTCATACATACAGGTACAGCATGCAGTAAAGGAAGCCAAATGTCATGCTGGCCTTCATAGCGAGGAGATTAGGGTATCGGAGCAGAGAGACTTGTACAGCACCTTGCTGAGACCAGACCTTGAGTATTGTGTGCAGTTATGATCATCTAATCTGAGGAAGGACATTCTTGCTTTTGAGGGAGTGTAGCGAATATTCATCAGATTGATTCCAGGGATGGCAGGACAGACATGAAGAAAGACTGGATCGACTAGGCTTATACTCGCTGGAATTTAGAAGAATGAGAGGGGAGCTCATAGAAACATTTAAAATTTGGTCGGGAATGGACAGGTTTGATGGCGTAAAAAGGTTCCCGCAGTCCGAATAAAGGAAGCCCAGTACCAGCGGTCACTGTCTAAGGATAAAGTGTAAACCATTTAGGACCGACACGAGGAGCATCTTCTTCACTCAGATCATTGTGAACCTGTGGAATTCTGTACCACAGAAAGATGTGGAAGCCAGTTGGATAGATATACTCAAAAGACAGTGAGATATGGCCCTTACGGCTAAAGTGATCAAGGGGCATGGAGAGAAATCAGGAAGGGGAAGTGAAGTTGCATGCTCAGCCATGATCATATTGAATGGTGGTGCTGGCTGGAAGGGACGAATGGCCTACTCCTGCACCTACTTTCTAAGTTTCTATGTTTCTATCTTCAGAATATGAGGTGCTTTGTTGTTCTTCGCCTTTTATTAACAAAAATTAAACACTAATTGCACTATCTTTAAACTTGAATGTGTTCGTAATGTGAGCATTGGTGGTTCAGGGGTAGAATTCTCGCCTGCCACGCGGGAGACCCGGGTTCGATTCCCGGTCAATGCAGTGTTTATGGAAGTATTTCACAAAGCGTGTATTTAAAAATTAAACTTCCCGACTGTTTCAAGAGCGTACACAGAGAGGAGCGGCTGTTAAATGAGCGGGGGCACAGATATCCTTCGGTATAAAGAGCGGGAGCAGTGAGGATCGCTTGTAACGTGAGGGAGTAAAGGATTTGAGTTATTTTTCAAATAACACGAGCAGAGGGAAGCAGCAATTTAAAAAGCGAGACACACAGGAGTGGCTGTTTGCAGCACGGCAGCAGAGATGAGCGGGTGTTGAAAGAGCGGGAGCAAGTCTGGGCGGCAGTTTAATAAGGAGGAGCAGAAAGGAGCGGCGGTACCGTTTCCTCGAGCTGTGGCGATTTTCAATAATTCCATCAATGTAATATCTCCAACTTTGCAAATCACACCAAGCTGGGTTGCAGTGCGAGCTGCTAGGAGGCTGCAGCGGAATTGGACAGATTAGGTGGATGGCAGATGCCATATAATGAAGATAAGTGTGAGTTTATCCACTTTGGTGGCAAAACCTTGAAGGTAGAATGTTATCTGAATGTTGACCGATTTGTAAAAGCGGAGGGGTATTGAGACCTGGGTATTTTGGGACATCAGTCGTTGAAGTCATTCATACATACAGGTACAGCATGCAGTAAAGGAAGCCAAATGTCATGCTGGCCTTCATAGCGAGGAGATTAGGGTATCGGAGCATGGAGACTTGTACAGCACCTTGCTGAGACCAGACCTTGAGTATTGTGTGCAGTTATGATCATCTAATCTGAGGAAGGACATTCTTGCTTTTGAGGGAGTGTAGCGAATATTCACCAGATTGATTCCAGGGATGGCAGGACTGACATGAAGAAAGACTGGATCGACTAGGCTTATACTCGCTGGAATTTAGAAGAATGAGAGGGGAGCTCATAGAAACATTTAAAATTTGGTCGGGAATGGACAGGTTTGATGGCGTAAAAAGGTTCCCGCAGTCCGAATAAAGGAAGCCCAGTACCAGCGGTCACTGTCTTAGGATAAAGTGTAAACCATTTAGGACCGACACGAGGAGAATCTTCTTCACTCAGATCATTGTGAACCTGTGGAATTCTGTACCACAGAAAGATGTGGAAGCCAGTTGGATAGATATACTCAAAAGAGAGTGAGATATGGCCCTTACGGCTAAAGTGATCAAGGGGCATGGAGAGAAATCAGGAAGGGGAAGGGAAGTTGCATGCTCAGCCATGATCATATTGAATGGTGGTGCTGGCTGGAAGGGACGAATGGCCTACTCCTGCACCTACTTTCTAAGTTTCTATGTTTCTATCTTCAGAATATGAGGTGCTTTGTTGTTCTTCGCCTTTTATTAACAAAAATTAAACACTAATTGCACTATCTTTAAACTTGAATGTGTTCGTAATGTGAGCATTGGTGGTTCAGGGGTAGAATTCTCGCCTGCCACGCGGGAGACCCGGGTTCGATTCCCGGACAATGCAGTGTTTATGGAAGTCTTTCACAAAGCGTGTATTTAAAAATTAAACTTCCCAGACTGTTTCAAGAGCGTACACAGAGAGGAGCGGCTGTTAAATGAGCGGGGGCACAGATATCCTTCGGTATAAAGAGCGGGAGCAGTGAGGATCGCTTGTAACGTGAGGGAGTAAAGGATTTGAGTTATTTTTCAAATAACACGAGCAGAGGGAAGCAGCAATTTAAAAAGCGAGACACACAGGAGTGGCTGTTTGCAGCACGGCAGCAGAGATGAGCGGGTGTTGAAAGAGCGGGAGCAAGTCTGGGCGGCAGTTTAATAAGGAGGAGCAGAAAGGAGCGGCGGTACCGTTTCCTCGAGCTGTGGCGATTTTCAATAATTCCATCAATGTAATATCTCCAACTTTGCAAATCACACCAAGCTGGGTTGCAGTGCGAGCTGCTAGGAGGCTGCAGCGGAATTGGACAGATTAGGTGGATGGCAGATGCCATATAATGAAGATAAGTGTGAGTTTATCCACTTTGGTGGCAAAACCTTGAAGGTAGAATGTTATCTGAATGTTGACCCATTTGTAAAAGCGGAGGGGTATTGAGACCTGGGTATTTTGGGACATCAGTCGTTGAAGTCATTCATACATACAGGTACAGCATGCAGTAAAGGAAGCCAAATGTCATGCTGGCCTTCATAGCGAGGAGATTAGGGTATCGGAGCATGGAGACTTGTACAGCACCTTGCTGAGACCAGACCTTGAGTATTGTGTGCAGTTATGATCATCTAATCTGAGGAAGGACATTCTTGCTTTTGAGGGAGTGTAGCGAATATTCACCAGATTGATTCCAGGGATGGCAGGACAGACATGAAGAAAGACTGGATCGACTAGGCTTATACTCGCTGGAATTTAGAAGAATGAGAGGGGAGCTCATAGAAACATTTAAAATTTGGTCGGGAATGGACAGGTTTGATGGCGTAAAAAGGTTCCCGCAGTCCGAATAAAGGAAGCCCAGTACCAGCGGTCACTGTCTTAGGATAAAGTGTAAACCATTTAGGACCGACACGAGGAGAATCTTCTTCACTCAGATCATTGTGAACCTGTGGAATTCTGTACCACAGAAAGATGTGGAAGCCAGTTGGATAGATATACTCAAAAGAGAGTGAGATATGGCCCTTACGGCTAAAGTGATCAAGGGGCATGGAGAGAAATCAGGAAGGGGAAGGGAAGTTGCATGCTCAGCCATGATCATATTGAATGGTGGTGCTGGCTGGAAGGGACGAATGGCCTACTCCTGCACCTACTTTCTAAGTTTCTATGTTTCTATCTTCAGAATATGAGGTGCTTTGTTGTTCTTCGCCTTTTATTAACAAAAATTAAACACTAATTGCACTATCTTTAAACTTGAATGTGTTCGTAATGTGAGCATTGGTGGTTCAGGGGTAGAATTCTCGCCTGCCACGCGGGAGACCCGGGTTCGATTCCCGGTCAATGCAGTGTTTATGGAAGTATTTCACAAAGCGTGTATTTAAAAATTAAACTTCCCGACTGTTTCAAGAGCGTACACAGAGAGGAGCGGCTGTTAAATGAGCGGGGGCACAGATATCCTTCGGTATAAAGAGCGGGAGCAGTGAGGATCGCTTGTAACGTGAGGGAGTAAAGGATTTGAGTTATTTTTCAAATAACACGAGCAGAGGGAAGCAGCAATTTAAAAAGCGAGACACACAGGAGTGGCTGTTTGCAGCACGGCAGCAGAGATGAGCGGGTGTTGAAAGAGCGGGAGCAAGTCTGGGCGGCAGTTTAATAAGGAGGAGCAGAAAGGAGCGGCGGTACCGTTTCCTCGAGCTGTGGCGATTTTCAATAATTCCATCAATGTAATATCTCCAACTTTGCAAATCACACCAAGCTGGGTTGCAGTGCGAGCTGCTAGGAGGCTGCAGCGGAATTGGACAGATTAGGTGGATGGCAGATGCCATATAATGAAGATAAGTGTGAGTTTATCCACTTTGGTGGCAAAACCTTGAAGGTAGAATGTTATCTGAATGTTGACCCATTTGTAAAAGCGGAGGGGTATTGAGACCTGGGTATTTTGGGACATCA
Organism: Pristiophorus japonicus; assembly: GCF_044704955.1. Lineage (NCBI taxonomy): Eukaryota > Metazoa > Chordata > Chondrichthyes > Pristiophoridae > Pristiophorus > Pristiophorus japonicus. The sequence continues at coordinate 7,432,646 of NW_027252668.1, read as the reverse complement.
GTCGTTGAAGTCATTCATACATACAGGTACAGCATGCAGTAAAGGAAGCCAAATGTCATGCTGGCCTTCATAGCGAGGAGATTAGGGTATCGGAGCATGGAGACTTGTACAGCACCTTGCTGAGACCAGACCTTGAGTATTGTGTGCAGTTATGATCATCTAATCTGAGGAAGGACATTCTTGCTTTTGAGGGAGTGTAGCGAATATTCACCAGATTGATTCCAGGGATGGCAGGACAGACATGAAGAAAGACTGGATCGACTAGGCTTATACTCGCTGGAATTTAGAAGAATGAGAGGGGAGCTCATAGAAACATTTAAAATTTGGTCGGGAATGGACAGGTTTGATGGCGTAAAAAGGTTCCCGCAGTCCGAATAAAGGAAGCCCAGTACCAGCGGTCACTGTCTTAGGATAAAGTGTAAACCATTTAGGACCGACACGAGGAGAATCTTCTTCACTCAGATCATTGTGAACCTGTGGAATTCTGTACCACAGAAAGATGTGGAAGCCAGTTGGATAGATATACTCAAAAGAGAGTGAGATATGGCCCTTACGGCTAAAGTGATCAAGGGGCATGGAGAGAAATCAGGAAGGGGAAGGGAAGTTGCATGCTCAGCCATGATCATATTGAATGGTGGTGCTGGCTGGAAGGGACGAATGGCCTACTCCTGCACCTACTTTCTAAGTTTCTATGTTTCTATCTTCAGAATATGAGGTGCTTTGTTGTTCTTCGCCTTTTATTAACAAAAATTAAACACTAATTGCACTATCTTTAAACTTGAATGTGTTCGTAATGTGAGCATTGGTGGTTCAGGGGTAGAATTCTCGCCTGCCACGCGGGAGACCCGGGTTCGATTCCCGGTCAATGCAGTGTTTATGGAAGTATTTCACAAAGCGTGTATTTAAAAATTAAACTTCCCGACTGTTTCAAGAGCGTACACAGAGAGGAGCGGCTGTTAAATGAGCGGGGGCACAGATATCCTTCGGTATAAAGAGCGGGAGCAGTGAGGATCGCTTGTAACGTGAGGGAGTAAAGGATTTGAGTTATTTTTCAAATAGCACGAGCAGAGGGAAGCAGCAATTTAAAAAGCGAGACACACAGGAGTGGCTGTTTGCAGCACGGCAGCAGAGATGAGCGGGTGTTGAAAGAGCGGGAGCAAGTCTGGGCGGCAGTTTAATAAGGAGGAGCAGAAAGGAGCGGCGGTACCGTTTCCTCGAGCTGTGGCGATTTTCAATAATTCCATCAATGTAATATCTCCAACTTTGCAAATCACACCAAGCTGGGTTGCAGTGCGAGCTGCTAGGAGGCTGCAGCGGAATTGGACAGATTAGGTGGATGGCAGATGCCATATAATGAAGATAAGTGTGAGTTTATCCACTTTGGTGGCAAAACCTTGAAGGTAGAATGTTATCTGAATGTTGACCGATTTGTAAAAGCGGAGGGGTATTGAGACCTGGGTATTTTGGGACATCAGTCGTTGAAGTCATTCATACATACAGGTACAGCATGCAGTAAAGGAAGCCAAATGTCATGCTGGCCTTCATAGCGAGGAGATTAGGGTATCGGAGCAGAGAGACTTGTACAGCACCTTGCTGAGACCAGACCTTGAGTATTGTGTGCAGTTATGATCATCTAATCTGAGGAAGGACATTCTTGCTTTTGAGGGAGTGTAGCGAATATTCATCAGATTGATTCCAGGGATGGCAGGACAGACATGAAGAAAGACTGGATCGACTAGGCTTATACTCGCTGGAATTTAGAAGAATGAGAGGGGAGCTCATAGAAACATTTAAAATTTGGTCGGGAATGGACAGGTTTGATGGCGTAAAAAGGTTCCCGCAGTCCGAATAAAGGAAGCCCAGTACCAGCGGTCACTGTCTAAGGATAAAGTGTAAACCATTTAGGACCGACACGAGGAGCATCTTCTTCACTCAGATCATTGTGAACCTGTGGAATTCTGTACCACAGAAAGATGTGGAAGCCAGTTGGATAGATATACTCAAAAGACAGTGAGATATGGCCCTTACGGCTAAAGTGATCAAGGGGCATGGAGAGAAATCAGGAAGGGGAAGTGAAGTTGCATGCTCAGCCATGATCATATTGAATGGTGGTGCTGGCTGGAAGGGACGAATGGCCTACTCCTGCACCTACTTTCTAAGTTTCTTTGTTTCTATCTTCAGAATATGAGGTGCTTTGTTGTTCTTCGCCTTTTATTAACAAAAATTAAACACTAATTGCACTATCTTTAAACTTGAATGTGTTCGTAATGTGAGCATTGGTGGTTCAGGGGTAGAATTCTCGCCTGCCACGCGGGAGACCCGGGTTCGATTCCCGGACAATGCAGTGTTTATGGAAGTATTTCACAAAGCGTGTATTTAAAAATTAAACTTCCCAGACTGTTTCAAGAGCGTACACAGAGAGGAGCGGCTGTTAAATGAGCGGGGGCACAGATATCCTTCGGTATAAAGAGCGGGAGCAGTGAGGATCGCTTGTAACGTGAGGGAGTAAAGGATTTGAGTTATTTTTCAAATAACACGAGCAGAGGGAAGCAGCAATTTAAAAAGCGAGACACACAGGAGTGGCTGTTTGCAGCACGGCAGCAGAGATGAGCGGGTGTTGAAAGAGCGGGAGCAAGTCTGGGCGGCAGTTTAATAAGGAGGAGCAGAAAGGAGCGGCGGTACCGTTTCCTCGAGCTGTGGCGATTTTCAATAATTCCATCAATGTAATATCTCCAACTTTGCAAATCACACCAAGCTGGGTTGCAGTGCGAGCTGCTAGGAGGCTGCAGCGGAATTGGACAGATTAGGTGGATGGCAGATGCCATATAATGAAGATAAGTGTGAGTTTATCCACTTTGGTGGCAAAACCTTGAAGGTAGAATGTTATCTGAATGTTGACCCATTTGTAAAAGCGGAGGGGTATTGAGACCTGGGTATTTTGGGACATCAGTCGTTGAAGTCATTCATACATACAGGTACAGCATGCAGTAAAGGAAGCCAAATGTCATGCTGGCCTTCATAGCGAGGAGATTAGGGTATCGGAGCATGGAGACTTGTACAGCACCTTGCTGAGACCAGACCTTGAGTATTGTGTGCAGTTATGATCATCTAATCTGAGGAAGGACATTCTTGCTTTTGAGGGAGTGTAGCGAATATTCACCAGATTGATTCCAGGGATGGCAGGACTGACATGAAGAAAGACTGGATCGACTAGGCTTATACTCGCTGGAATTTAGAAGAATGAGAGGGGAGCTCATAGAAACATTTAAAATTTGGTCGGGAATGGACAGGTTTGATGGCGTAAAAAGGTTCCCGCAGTCCGAATAAAGGAAGCCCAGTACCAGCGGTCACTGTCTTAGGATAAAGTGTAAACCATTTAGGACCGACACGAGGAGAATCTTCTTCACTCAGATCATTGTGAACCTGTGGAATTCTGTACCACAGAAAGATGTGGAAGCCAGTTGGATAGATATACTCAAAAGAGAGTGAGATATGGCCCTTACGGCTAAAGTGATCAAGGGGCATGGAGAGAAATCAGGAAGGGGAAGGGAAGTTGCATGCTCAGCCATGATCATATTGAATGGTGGTGCTGGCTGGAAGGGACGAATGGCCTACTCCTGCACCTACTTTCTAAGTTTCTATGTTTCTATCTTCAGAATATGAGGTGCTTTGTTGTTCTTCGCCTTTTATTAACAAAAATTAAACACTAATTGCACTATCTTTAAACTTGAATGTGTTCGTAATGTGAGCATTGGTGGTTCAGGGGTAGAATTCTCGCCTGCCACGCGGGAGACCCGGGTTCGATTCCCGGACAATGCAGTGTTTATGGAAGTCTTTCACAAAGCGTGTATTTAAAAATTAAACTTCCCAGACTGTTTCAAGAGCGTACACAGAGAGGAGCGGCTGTTAAATGAGCGGGGGCACAGATATCCTTCGGTATAAAGAGCGGGAGCAGTGAGGATCGCTTGTAACGTGAGGGAGTAAAGGATTTGAGTTATTTTTCAAATAACACGAGCAGAGGGAAGCAGCAATTTAAAAAGCGAGACACACAGGAGTGGCTGTTTGCAGCACGGCAGCAGAGATGAGCGGGTGTTGAAAGAGCGGGAGCAAGTCTGGGCGGCAGTTTAATAAGGAGGAGCAGAAAGGAGCGGCGGTACCGTTTCCTCGAGCTGTGGCGATTTTCAATAATTCCATCAATGTAATATCTCCAACTTTGCAAATCACACCAAGCTGGGTTGCAGTGCGAGCTGCTAGGAGGCTGCAGCGGAATTGGACAGATTAGGTGGATGGCAGATGCCATATAATGAAGATAAGTGTGAGTTTATCCACTTTGGTGGCAAAACCTTGAAGGTAGAATGTTATCTGAATGTTGACCCATTTGTAAAAGCGGAGGGGTATTGAGACCTGGGTATTTTGGGACATCAGTCGTTGAAGTCATTCATACATACAGGTACAGCATGCAGTAAAGGAAGCCAAATGTCATGCTGGCCTTCATAGCGAGGAGATTAGGGTATCGGAGCATGGAGACTTGTACAGCACCTTGCTGAGACCAGACCTTGAGTATTGTGTGCAGTTATGATCATCTAATCTGAGGAAGGACATTCTTGCTTTTGAGGGAGTGTAGCGAATATTCACCAGATTGATTCCAGGGATGGCAGGACAGACATGAAGAAAGACTGGATCGACTAGGCTTATACTCGCTGGAATTTAGAAGAATGAGAGGGGAGCTCATAGAAACATTTAAAATTTGGTCGGGAATGGACAGGTTTGATGGCGTAAAAAGGTTCCCGCAGTCCGAATAAAGGAAGCCCAGTACCAGCGGTCACTGTCTTAGGATAAAGTGTAAACCATTTAGGACCGACACGAGGAGAATCTTCTTCACTCAGATCATTGTGAACCTGTGGAATTCTGTACCACAGAAAGATGTGGAAGCCAGTTGGATAGATATACTCAAAAGAGAGTGAGATATGGCCCTTACGGCTAAAGTGATCAAGGGGCATGGAGAGAAATCAGGAAGGGGAAGGGAAGTTGCATGCTCAGCCATGATCATATTGAATGGTGGTGCTGGCTGGAAGGGACGAATGGCCTACTCCTGCACCTACTTTCTAAGTTTCTATGTTTCTATCTTCAGAATATGAGGTGCTTTGTTGTTCTTCGCCTTTTATTAACAAAAATTAAACACTAATTGCACTATCTTTAAACTTGAATGTGTTCGTAATGTGAGCATTGGTGGTTCAGGGGTAGAATTCTCGCCTGCCACGCGGGAGACCCGGGTTCGATTCCCGGTCAATGCAGTGTTTATGGAAGTATTTCACAAAGCGTGTATTTAAAAATTAAACTTCCCGACTGTTTCAAGAGCGTACACAGAGAGGAGCGGCTGTTAAATGAGCGGGGGCACAGATATCCTTCGGTATAAAGAGCGGGAGCAGTGAGGATCGCTTGTAACGTGAGGGAGTAAAGGATTTGAGTTATTTTTCAAATAACACGAGCAGAGGGAAGCAGCAATTTAAAAAGCGAGACACACAGGAGTGGCTGTTTGCAGCACGGCAGCAGAGATGAGCGGGTGTTGAAAGAGCGGGAGCAAGTCTGGGCGGCAGTTTAATAAGGAGGAGCAGAAAGGAGCGGCGGTACCGTTTCCTCGAGCTGTGGCGATTTTCAATAATTCCATCAATGTAATATCTCCAACTTTGCAAATCACACCAAGCTGGGTTGCAGTGCGAGCTGCTAGGAGGCTGCAGCGGAATTGGACAGATTAGGTGGATGGCAGATGCCATATAATGAAGATAAGTGTGAGTTTATCCACTTTGGTGGCAAAACCTTGAAGGTAGAATGTTATCTGAATGTTGACCCATTTGTAAAAGCGGAGGGGTATTGAGACCTGGGTATTTTGGGACATCAGTCGTTGAAGTCATTCATACATACAGGTACAGCATGCAGTAAAGGAAGCCAAATGTCATGCTGGCCTTCATAGCGAGGAGATTAGGGTATCGGAGCATGGAGACTTGTACAGCACCTTGCTGAGACCAGACCTTGAGTATTGTGTGCAGTTATGATCATCTAATCTGAGGAAGGACATTCTTGCTTTTGAGGGAGTGTAGCGAATATTCACCAGATTGATTCCAGGGATGGCAGGACAGACATGAAGAAAGACTGGATCGACTAGGCTTATACTCGCTGGAATTTAGAAGAATGAGAGGGGAGCTCATAGAAACATTTAAAATTTGGTCGGGAATGGACAGGTTTGATGGCGTAAAAAGGTTCCCGCAGTCCGAATAAAGGAAGCCCAGTACCAGCGGTCACTGTCTTAGGATAAAGTGTAAACCATTTAGGACCGACACGAGGAGAATCTTCTTCACTCAGATCATTGTGAACCTGTGGAATTCTGTACCACAGAAAGATGTGGAAGCCAGTTGGATAGATATACTCAAAAGAGAGTGAGATATGGCCCTTACGGCTAAAGTGATCAAGGGGCATGGAGAGAAATCAGGAAGGGGAAGGGAAGTTGCATGCTCAGCCATGATCATATTGAATGGTGGTGCTGGCTGGAAGGGACGAATGGCCTACTCCTGCACCTACTTTCTAAGTTTCTATGTTTCTATCTTCAGAATATGAGGTGCTTTGTTGTTCTTCGCCTTTTATTAACAAAAATTAAACACTAATTGCACTATCTTTAAACTTGAATGTGTTCGTAATGTGAGCATTGGTGGTTCAGGGGTAGAATTCTCGCCTGCCACGCGGGAGACCCGGGTTCGATTCCCGGTCAATGCAGTGTTTATGGAAGTATTTCACAAAGCGTGTATTTAAAAATTAAACTTCCCGACTGTTTCAAGAGCGTACACAGAGAGGAGCGGCTGTTAAATGAGCGGGGGCACAGATATCCTTCGGTATAAAGAGCGGGAGCAGTGAGGATCGCTTGTAACGTGAGGGAGTAAAGGATTTGAGTTATTTTTCAAATAGCACGAGCAGAGGGAAGCAGCAATTTAAAAAGCGAGACACACAGGAGTGGCTGTTTGCAGCACGGCAGCAGAGATGAGCGGGTGTTGAAAGAGCGGGAGCAAGTCTGGGCGGCAGTTTAATAAGGAGGAGCAGAAAGGAGCGGCGGTACCGTTTCCTCGAGCTGTGGCGATTTTCAATAATTCCATCAATGTAATATCTCCAACTTTGCAAATCACACCAAGCTGGGTTGCAGTGCGAGCTGCTAGGAGGCTGCAGCGGAATTGGACAGATTAGGTGGATGGCAGATGCCATATAATGAAGATAAGTGTGAGTTTATCCACTTTGGTGGCAAAACCTTGAAGGTAGAATGTTATCTGAATGTTGACCGATTTGTAAAAGCGGAGGGGTATTGAGACCTGGGTATTTTGGGACATCAGTCGTTGAAGTCATTCATACATACAGGTACAGCATGCAGTAAAGGAAGCCAAATGTCATGCTGGCCTTCATAGCGAGGAGATTAGGGTATCGGAGCAGAGAGACTTGTACAGCACCTTGCTGAGACCAGACCTTGAGTATTGTGTGCAGTTATGATCATCTAATCTGAGGAAGGACATTCTTGCTTTTGAGGGAGTGTAGCGAATATTCATCAGATTGATTCCAGGGATGGCAGGACAGACATGAAGAAAGACTGGATCGACTAGGCTTATACTCGCTGGAATTTAGAAGAATGAGAGGGGAGCTCATAGAAACATTTAAAATTTGGTCGGGAATGGACAGGTTTGATGGCGTAAAAAGGTTCCCGCAGTCCGAATAAAGGAAGCCCAGTACCAGCGGTCACTGTCTAAGGATAAAGTGTAAACCATTTAGGACCGACACGAGGAGCATCTTCTTCACTCAGATCATTGTGAACCTGTGGAATTCTGTACCACAGAAAGATGTGGAAGCCAGTTGGATAGATATACTCAAAAGACAGTGAGATATGGCCCTTACGGCTAAAGTGATCAAGGGGCATGGAGAGAAATCAGGAAGGGGAAGTGAAGTTGCATGCTCAGCCATGATCATATTGAATGGTGGTGCTGGCTGGAAGGGACGAATGGCCTACTCCTGCACCTACTTTCTAAGTTTCTTTGTTTCTATCTTCAGAATATGAGGTGCTTTGTTGTTCTTCGCCTTTTATTAACAAAAATTAAACACTAATTGCACTATCTTTAAACTTGAATGTGTTCGTAATGTGAGCATTGGTGGTTCAGGGGTAGAATTCTCGCCTGCCACGCGGGAGACCCGGGTTCGATTCCCGGACAATGCAGTGTTTATGGAAGTATTTCACAAAGCGTGTATTTAAAAATTAAACTTCCCAGACTGTTTCAAGAGCGTACACAGAGAGGAGCGGCTGTTAAATGAGCGGGGGCACAGATATCCTTCGGTATAAAGAGCGGGAGCAGTGAGGATCGCTTGTAACGTGAGGGAGTAAAGGATTTGAGTTATTTTTCAAATAACACGAGCAGAGGGAAGCAGCAATTTAAAAAGCGAGACACACAGGAGTGGCTGTTTGCAGCACGGCAGCAGAGATGAGCGGGTGTTGAAAGAGCGGGAGCAAGTCTGGGCGGCAGTTTAATAAGGAGGAGCAGAAAGGAGCGGCGGTACCGTTTCCTCGAGCTGTGGCGATTTTCAATAATTCCATCAATGTAATATCTCCAACTTTGCAAATCACACCAAGCTGGGTTGCAGTGCGAGCTGCTAGGAGGCTGCAGCGGAATTGGACAGATTAGGTGGATGGCAGATGCCATATAATGAAGATAAGTGTGAGTTTATCCACTTTGGTGGCAAAACCTTGAAGGTAGAATGTTATCTGAATGTTGACCCATTTGTAAAAGCGGAGGGGTATTGAGACCTGGGTATTTTGGGACATCAGTCGTTGAAGTCATTCATACATACAGGTACAGCATGCAGTAAAGGAAGCCAAATGTCATGCTGGCCTTCATAGCGAGGAGATTAGGGTATCGGAGCATGGAGACTTGTACAGCACCTTGCTGAGACCAGACCTTGAGTATTGTGTGCAGTTATGATCATCTAATCTGAGGAAGGACATTCTTGCTTTTGAGGGAGTGTAGCGAATATTCACCAGATTGATTCCAGGGATGGCAGGACAGACATGAAGAAAGACTGGATCGACTAGGCTTATACTCGCTGGAATTTAGAAGAATGAGAGGGGAGCTCATAGAAACATTTAAAATTTGGTCGGGAATGGACAGGTTTGATGGCGTAAAAAGGTTCCCGCAGTCCGAATAAAGGAAGCCCAGTACCAGCGGTCACTGTCTTAGGATAAAGTGTAAACCATTTAGGACCGACACGAGGAGAATCTTCTTCACTCAGATCATTGTGAACCTGTGGAATTCTGTACCACAGAAAGATGTGGAAGCCAGTTGGATAGATATACTCAAAAGAGAGTGAGATATGGCCCTTACGGCTAAAGTGATCAAGGGGCATGGAGAGAAATCAGGAAGGGGAAGGGAAGTTGCATGCTCAGCCATGATCATATTGAATGGTGGTGCTGGCTGGAAGGGACGAATGGCCTACTCCTGCACCTACTTTCTAAGTTTCTATGTTTCTATCTTCAGAATATGAGGTGCTTTGTTGTTCTTCGCCTTTTATTAACAAAAATTAAACACTAATTGCACTATCTTTAAACTTGAATGTGTTCGTAATGTGAGCATTGGTGGTTCAGGGGTAGAATTCTCGCCTGCCACGCGGGAGACCCGGGTTCGATTCCCGGTCAATGCAGTGTTTATGGAAGTATTTCACAAAGCGTGTATTTAAAAATTAAACTTCCCGACTGTTTCAAGAGCGTACACAGAGAGGAGCGGCTGTTAAATGAGCGGGGGCACAGATATCCTTCGGTATAAAGAGCGGGAGCAGTGAGGATCGCTTGTAACGTGAGGGAGTAAAGGATTTGAGTTATTTTTCAAATAGCACGAGCAGAGGGAAGCAGCAATTTAAAAAGCGAGACACACAGGAGTGGCTGTTTGCAGCACGGCAGCAGAGATGAGCGGGTGTTGAAAGAGCGGGAGCAAGTCTGGGCGGCAGTTTAATAAGGAGGAGCAGAAAGGAGCGGCGGTACCGTTTCCTCGAGCTGTGGCGATTTTCAATAATTCCATCAATGTAATATCTCCAACTTTGCAAATCACACCAAGCTGGGTTGCAGTGCGAGCTGCTAGGAGGCTGCAGCGGAATTGGACAGATTAGGTGGATGGCAGATGCCATATAATGAAGATAAGTGTGAGTTTATCCACTTTGGTGGCAAAACCTTGAAGGTAGAATGTTATCTGAATGTTGACCGATTTGTAAAAGCGGAGGGGTATTGAGACCTGGGTATTTTGGGACATCAGTCGTTGAAGTCATTCATACATACAGGTACAGCATGCAGTAAAGGAAGCCAAATGTCATGCTGGCCTTCATAGCGAGGAGATTAGGGTATCGGAGCAGAGAGACTTGTACAGCACCTTGCTGAGACCAGACCTTGAGTATTGTGTGCAGTTATGATCATCTAATCTGAGGAAGGACATTCTTGCTTTTGAGGGAGTGTAGCGAATATTCATCAGATTGATTCCAGGGATGGCAGGACAGACATGAAGAAAGACTGGATCGACTAGGCTTATACTCGCTGGAATTTAGAAGAATGAGAGGGGAGCTCATAGAAACATTTAAAATTTGGTCGGGAATGGACAGGTTTGATGGCGTAAAAAGGTTCCCGCAGTCCGAATAAAGGAAGCCCAGTACCAGCGGTCACTGTCTAAGGATAAAGTGTAAACCATTTAGGACCGACACGAGGAGCATCTTCTTCACTCAGATCATTGTGAACCTGTGGAATTCTGTACCACAGAAAGATGTGGAAGCCAGTTGGATAGATATACTCAAAAGACAGTGAGATATGGCCCTTACGGCTAAAGTGATCAAGGGGCATGGAGAGAAATCAGGAAGGGGAAGTGAAGTTGCATGCTCAGCCATGATCATATTGAATGGTGGTGCTGGCTGGAAGGGACGAATGGCCTACTCCTGCACCTACTTTCTAAGTTTCTTTGTTTCTATCTTCAGAATATGAGGTGCTTTGTTGTTCTTCGCCTTTTATTAACAAAAATTAAACACTAATTGCACTATCTTTAAACTTGAATGTGTTCGTAATGTGAGCATTGGTGGTTCAGGGGTAGAATTCTCGCCTGCCACGCGGGAGACCCGGGTTCGATTCCCGGTCAATGCAGTGTTTATGGAAGTATTTCACAAAGCGTGTATTTAAAAATTAAACTTCCCGACTGTTTCAAGAGCGTACACAGAGAGGAGCGGCTGTTAAATGAGCGGGGGCACAGATATCCTTCGGTATAAAGAGCGGGAGCAGTGAGGATCGCTTGTAACGTGAGGGAGTAAAGGATTTGAGTTATTTTTCAAATAACACGAGCAGAGGGAAGCAGCAATTTAAAAAGCGAGACACACAGGAGTGGCTGTTTGCAGCACGGCAGCAGAGATGAGCGGGTGTTGAAAGAGCGGGAGCAAGTCTGGGCGGCAGTTTAATAAGGAGGAGCAGAAAGGAGCGGCGGTACCGTTTCCTCGAGCTGTGGCGATTTTCAATAATTCCATCAATGTAATATCTCCAACTTTGCAAATCACACCAAGCTGGGTTGCAGTGCGAGCTGCTAGGAGGCTGCAGCGGAATTGGACAGATTAGGTGGATGGCAGATGCCATATAATGAAGATAAGTGTGAGTTTATCCACTTTGGTGGCAAAACCTTGAAGGTAGAATGTTATCTGAATGTTGACCGATTTGTAAAAGCGGAGGGGTATTGAGACCTGGGTATTTTGGGACATCAGTCGTTGAAGTCATTCATACATACAGGTACAGCATGCAGTAAAGGAAGCCAAATGTCATGCTGGCCTTCATAGCGAGGAGATTAGGGTATCGGAGCATGGAGACTTGTACAGCACCTTGCTGAGACCAGACCTTGAGTATTGTGTGCAGTTATGATCATCTAATCTGAGGAAGGACATTCTTGCTTTTGAGGGAGTGTAGCGAATATTCACCAGATTGATTCCAGGGATGGCAGGACTGACATGAAGAAAGACTGGATCGACTAGGCTTATACTCGCTGGAATTTAGAAGAATGAGAGGGGAGCTCATAGAAACATTTAAAATTTGGTCGGGAATGGACAGGTTTGATGGCGTAAAAAGGTTCCCGCAGTCCGAATAAAGGAAGCCCAGTACCAGCGGTCACTGTCTTAGGATAAAGTGTAAACCATTTAGGACCGACACGAGGAGAATCTTCTTCACTCAGATCATTGTGAACCTGTGGAATTCTGTACCACAGAAAGATGTGGAAGCCAGTTGGATAGATATACTCAAAAGAGAGTGAGATATGGCCCTTACGGCTAAAGTGATCAAGGGGCATGGAGAGAAATCAGGAAGGGGAAGGGAAGTTGCATGCTCAGCCATGATCATATTGAATGGTGGTGCTGGCTGGAAGGGACGAATGGCCTACTCCTGCACCTACTTTCTAAGTTTCTATGTTTCTATCTTCAGAATATGAGGTGCTTTGTTGTTCTTCGCCTTTTATTAACAAAAATTAAACACTAATTGCACTATCTTTAAACTTGAATGTGTTCGTAATGTGAGCATTGGTGGTTCAGGGGTAGAATTCTCGCCTGCCACGCGGGAGACCCGGGTTCGATTCCCGGACAATGCAGTGTTTATGGAAGTATTTCACAAAGCGTGTATTTAAAAATTAAACTTCCCAGACTGTTTCAAGAGCGTACACAGAGAGGAGCGGCTGTTAAATGAGCGGGGGCACAGATATCCTTCGGTATAAAGAGCGGGAGCAGTGAGGATCGCTTGTAACGTGAGGGAGTAAAGGATTTGAGTTATTTTTCAAATAACACGAGCAGAGGGAAGCAGCAATTTAAAAAGCGAGACACACAGGAGTGGCTGTTTGCAGCACGGCAGCAGAGATGAGCGGGTGTTGAAAGAGCGGGAGCAAGTCTGGGCGGCAGTTTAATAAGGAGGAGCAGAAAGGAGCGGCGGTACCGTTTCCTCGAGCTGTGGCGATTTTCAATAATTCCATCAATGTAATATCTCCAACTTTGCAAATCACACCAAGCTGGGTTGCAGTGCGAGCTGCTAGGAGGCTGCAGCGGAATTGGACAGATTAGGTGGATGGCAGATGCCATATAATGAAGATAAGTGTGAGTTTATCCACTTTGGTGGCAAAACCTTGAAGGTAGAATGTTATCTGAATGTTGACCCATTTGTAAAAGCGGAGGGGTATTGAGACCTGGGTATTTTGGGACATCAGTCGTTGAAGTCATTCATACATACAGGTACAGCATGCAGTAAAGGAAGCCAAATGTCATGCTGGCCTTCATAGCGAGGAGATTAGGGTATCGGAGCATGGAGACTTGTACAGCACCTTGCTGAGACCAGACCTTGAGTATTGTGTGCAGTTATGATCATCTAATCTGAGGAAGGACATTCTTGCTTTTGAGGGAGTGTAGCGAATATTCACCAGATTGATTCCAGGGATGGCAGGACAGACATGAAGAAAGACTGGATCGACTAGGCTTATACTCGCTGGAATTTAGAAGAATGAGAGGGGAGCTCATAGAAACATTTAAAATTTGGTCGGGAATGGACAGGTTTGATGGCGTAAAAAGGTTCCCGCAGTCCGAATAAAGGAAGCCCAGTACCAGCGGTCACTGTCTTAGGATAAAGTGTAAACCATTTAGGACCGACACGAGGAGAATCTTCTTCACTCAGATCATTGTGAACCTGTGGAATTCTGTACCACAGAAAGATGTGGAAGCCAGTTGGATAGATATACTCAAAAGAGAGTGAGATATGGCCCTTACGGCTAAAGTGATCAAGGGGCATGGAGAGAAATCAGGAAGGGGAAGGGAAGTTGCATGCTCAGCCATGATCATATTGAATGGTGGTGCTGGCTGGAAGGGACGAATGGCCTACTCCTGCACCTACTTTCTAAGTTTCTATGTTTCTATCTTCAGAATATGAGGTGCTTTGTTGTTCTTCGCCTTTTATTAACAAAAATTAAACACTAATTGCACTATCTTTAAACTTGAATGTGTTCGTAATGTGAGCATTGGTGGTTCAGGGGTAGAATTCTCGCCTGCCACGCGGGAGACCCGGGTTCGATTCCCGGTCAATGCAGTGTTTATGGAAGTATTTCACAAAGCGTGTATTTAAAAATTAAACTTCCCGACTGTTTCAAGAGCGTACACAGAGAGGAGCGGCTGTTAAATGAGCGGGGGCACAGATATCCTTCGGTATAAAGAGCGGGAGCAGTGAGGATCGCTTGTAACGTGAGGGAGTAAAGGATTTGAGTTATTTTTCAAATAGCACGAGCAGAGGGAAGCAGCAATTTAAAAAGCGAGACACACAGGAGTGGCTGTTTGCAGCACGGCAGCAGAGATGAGCGGGTGTTGAAAGAGCGGGAGCAAGTCTGGGCGGCAGTTTAATAAGGAGGAGCAGAAAGGAGCGGCGGTACCGTTTCCTCGAGCTGTGGCGATTTTCAATAATTCCATCAATGTAATATCTCCAACTTTGCAAATCACACCAAGCTGGGTTGCAGTGCGAGCTGCTAGGAGGCTGCAGCGGAATTGGACAGATTAGGTGGATGGCAGATGCCATATAATGAAGATAAGTGTGAGTTTATCCACTTTGGTGGCAAAACCTTGAAGGTAGAATGTTATCTGAATGTTGACCGATTTGTAAAAGCGGAGGGGTATTGAGACCTGGGTATTTTGGGACATCAGTCGTTGAAGTCATTCATACATACAGGTACAGCATGCAGTAAAGGAAGCCAAATGTCATGCTGGCCTTCATAGCGAGGAGATTAGGGTATCGGAGCAGAGAGACTTGTACAGCACCTTGCTGAGACCAGACCTTGAGTATTGTGTGCAGTTATGATCATCTAATCTGAGGAAGGACATTCTTGCTTTTGAGGGAGTGTAGCGAATATTCATCAGATTGATTCCAGGGATGGCAGGACAGACATGAAGAAAGACTGGATCGACTAGGCTTATACTCGCTGGAATTTAGAAGAATGAGAGGGGAGCTCATAGAAACATTTAAAATTTGGTCGGGAATGGACAGGTTTGATGGCGTAAAAAGGTTCCCGCAGTCCGAATAAAGGAAGCCCAGTACCAGCGGTCACTGTCTAAGGATAAAGTGTAAACCATTTAGGACCGACACGAGGAGCATCTTCTTCACTCAGATCATTGTGAACCTGTGGAATTCTGTACCACAGAAAGATGTGGAAGCCAGTTGGATAGATATACTCAAAAGACAGTGAGATATGGCCCTTACGGCTAAAGTGATCAAGGGGCATGGAGAGAAATCAGGAAGGGGAAGTGAAGTTGCATGCTCAGCCATGATCATATTGAATGGTGGTGCTGGCTGGAAGGGACGAATGGCCTACTCCTGCACCTACTTTCTAAGTTTCTATGTTTCTATCTTCAGAATATGAGGTGCTTTGTTGTTCTTCGCCTTTTATTAACAAAAATTAAACACTAATTGCACTATCTTTAAACTTGAATGTGTTCGTAATGTGAGCATTGGTGGTTCAGGGGTAGAATTCTCGCCTGCCACGCGGG
This sequence comes from Pristiophorus japonicus, assembly GCF_044704955.1. NCBI lineage: Eukaryota > Metazoa > Chordata > Chondrichthyes > Pristiophoridae > Pristiophorus > Pristiophorus japonicus. The sequence continues at coordinate 7,417,061 of NW_027252668.1, read as the reverse complement.
AGACCCGGGTTCGATTCCCGGTCAATGCAGTGTTTATGGAAGTATTTCACAAAGCGTGTATTTAAAAATTAAACTTCCCGACTGTTTCAAGAGCGTACACAGAGAGGAGCGGCTGTTAAATGAGCGGGGGCACAGATATCCTTCGGTATAAAGAGCGGGAGCAGTGAGGATCGCTTGTAACGTGAGGGAGTAAAGGATTTGAGTTATTTTTCAAATAACACGAGCAGAGGGAAGCAGCAATTTAAAAAGCGAGACACACAGGAGTGGCTGTTTGCAGCACGGCAGCAGAGATGAGCGGGTGTTGAAAGAGCGGGAGCAAGTCTGGGCGGCAGTTTAATAAGGAGGAGCAGAAAGGAGCGGCGGTACCGTTTCCTCGAGCTGTGGCGATTTTCAATAATTCCATCAATGTAATATCTCCAACTTTGCAAATCACACCAAGCTGGGTTGCAGTGCGAGCTGCTAGGAGGCTGCAGCGGAATTGGACAGATTAGGTGGATGGCAGATGCCATATAATGAAGATAAGTGTGAGTTTATCCACTTTGGTGGCAAAACCTTGAAGGTAGAATGTTATCTGAATGTTGACCGATTTGTAAAAGCGGAGGGGTATTGAGACCTGGGTATTTTGGGACATCAGTCGTTGAAGTCATTCATACATACAGGTACAGCATGCAGTAAAGGAAGCCAAATGTCATGCTGGCCTTCATAGCGAGGAGATTAGGGTATCGGAGCATGGAGACTTGTACAGCACCTTGCTGAGACCAGACCTTGAGTATTGTGTGCAGTTATGATCATCTAATCTGAGGAAGGACATTCTTGCTTTTGAGGGAGTGTAGCGAATATTCACCAGATTGATTCCAGGGATGGCAGGACTGACATGAAGAAAGACTGGATCGACTAGGCTTATACTCGCTGGAATTTAGAAGAATGAGAGGGGAGCTCATAGAAACATTTAAAATTTGGTCGGGAATGGACAGGTTTGATGGCGTAAAAAGGTTCCCGCAGTCCGAATAAAGGAAGCCCAGTACCAGCGGTCACTGTCTTAGGATAAAGTGTAAACCATTTAGGACCGACACGAGGAGAATCTTCTTCACTCAGATCATTGTGAACCTGTGGAATTCTGTACCACAGAAAGATGTGGAAGCCAGTTGGATAGATATACTCAAAAGAGAGTGAGATATGGCCCTTACGGCTAAAGTGATCAAGGGGCATGGAGAGAAATCAGGAAGGGGAAGGGAAGTTGCATGCTCAGCCATGATCATATTGAATGGTGGTGCTGGCTGGAAGGGACGAATGGCCTACTCCTGCACCTACTTTCTAAGTTTCTATGTTTCTATCTTCAGAATATGAGGTGCTTTGTTGTTCTTCGCCTTTTATTAACAAAAATTAAACACTAATTGCACTATCTTTAAACTTGAATGTGTTCGTAATGTGAGCATTGGTGGTTCAGGGGTAGAATTCTCGCCTGCCACGCGGGAGACCCGGGTTCGATTCCCGGTCAATGCAGTGTTTATGGAAGTATTTCACAAAGCGTGTATTTAAAAATTAAACTTCCCGACTGTTTCAAGAGCGTACACAGAGAGGAGCGGCTGTTAAATGAGCGGGGGCACAGATATCCTTCGGTATAAAGAGCGGGAGCAGTGAGGATCGCTTGTAACGTGAGGGAGTAAAGGATTTGAGTTATTTTTCAAATAACACGAGCAGAGGGAAGCAGCAATTTAAAAAGCGAGACACACAGGAGTGGCTGTTTGCAGCACGGCAGCAGAGATGAGCGGGTGTTGAAAGAGCGGGAGCAAGTCTGGGCGGCAGTTTAATAAGGAGGAGCAGAAAGGAGCGGCGGTACCGTTTCCTCGAGCTGTGGCGATTTTCAATAATTCCATCAATGTAATATCTCCAACTTTGCAAATCACACCAAGCTGGGTTGCAGTGCGAGCTGCTAGGAGGCTGCAGCGGAATTGGACAGATTAGGTGGATGGCAGATGCCATATAATGAAGATAAGTGTGAGTTTATCCACTTTGGTGGCAAAACCTTGAAGGTAGAATGTTATCTGAATGTTGACCCATTTGTAAAAGCGGAGGGGTATTGAGACCTGGGTATTTTGGGACATCAGTCGTTGAAGTCATTCATACATACAGGTACAGCATGCAGTAAAGGAAGCCAAATGTCATGCTGGCCTTCATAGCGAGGAGATTAGGGTATCGGAGCATGGAGACTTGTACAGCACCTTGCTGAGACCAGACCTTGAGTATTGTGTGCAGTTATGATCATCTAATCTGAGGAAGGACATTCTTGCTTTTGAGGGAGTGTAGCGAATATTCACCAGATTGATTCCAGGGATGGCAGGACAGACATGAAGAAAGACTGGATCGACTAGGCTTATACTCGCTGGAATTTAGAAGAATGAGAGGGGAGCTCATAGAAACATTTAAAATTTGGTCGGGAATGGACAGGTTTGATGGCGTAAAAAGGTTCCCGCAGTCCGAATAAAGGAAGCCCAGTACCAGCGGTCACTGTCTTAGGATAAAGTGTAAACCATTTAGGACCGACACGAGGAGAATCTTCTTCACTCAGATCATTGTGAACCTATGGAATTCTGTACCACAGAAAGATGTGGAAGCCAGTTGGATAGATATACTCAAAAGAGAGTGAGATATGGCCCTTACGGCTAAAGTGATCAAGGGGCATGGAGAGAAATCAGGAAGGGGAAGGGAAGTTGCATGCTCAGCCATGATCATATTGAATGGTGGTGCTGGCTGGAAGGGACGAATGGCCTACTCCTGCACCTACTTTCTAAGTTTCTATGTTTCTATCTTCAGAATATGAGGTGCTTTGTTGTTCTTCGCCTTTTATTAACAAAAATTAAACACTAATTGCACTATCTTTAAACTTGAATGTGTTCGTAATGTGAGCATTGGTGGTTCAGGGGTAGAATTCTCGCCTGCCACGCGGGAGACCCGGGTTCGATTCCCGGTCAATGCAGTGTTTATGGAAGTATTTCACAAAGCGTGTATTTAAAAATTAAACTTCCCGACTGTTTCAAGAGCGTACACAGAGAGGAGCGGCTGTTAAATGAGCGGGGGCACAGATATCCTTCGGTATAAAGAGCGGGAGCAGTGAGGATCGCTTGTAACGTGAGGGAGTAAAGGATTTGAGTTATTTTTCAAATAGCACGAGCAGAGGGAAGCAGCAATTTAAAAAGCGAGACACACAGGAGTGGCTGTTTGCAGCACGGCAGCAGAGATGAGCGGGTGTTGAAAGAGCGGGAGCAAGTCTGGGCGGCAGTTTAATAAGGAGGAGCAGAAAGGAGCGGCGGTACCGTTTCCTCGAGCCGTGGCGATTTTCAATAATTCCATCAATGTAATATCTCCAACTTTGCAAATCACACCAAGCTGGGTTGCAGTGCGAGCTGCTAGGAGGCTGCAGCGGAATTGGACAGATTAGGTGGATGGCAGATGCCATATAATGAAGATAAGTGTGAGTTTATCCACTTTGGTGGCAAAACCTTGAAGGTAGAATGTTATCTGAATGTTGACCGATTTGCAAAAGCGGAGGGGTATTGAGACCTGGGTATTTTGGGACATCAGTCGTTGAAGTCATTCATACATACAGGTACAGCATGCAGTAAAGGAAGCCAAATGTCATGCTGGCCTTCATAGCGAGGAGATTAGGGTATCGGAGCAGAGAGACTTGTACAGCACCTTGCTGAGACCAGACCTTGAGTATTGTGTGCAGTTATGATCATCTAATCTGAGGAAGGACATTCTTGCTTTTGAGGGAGTGTAGCGAATATTCACCAGATTGATTCCAGGGATGGCAGGACAGACATGAAGAAAGACTGGATCGACTAGGCTTATACTCGCTGGAATTTAGAAGAATGAGAGGGGAGCTCATAGAAACATTTAAAATTTGGTCGGGAATGGACAGGTTTGATGGCGTAAAAAGGTTCCCGCAGTCCGAATAAAGGAAGCCCAGTACCAGCGGTCACTGTCTTAGGATAAAGTGTAAACCATTTAGGACCGACACGAGGAGAATCTTCTTCACTCAGATCATTGTGAACCTGTGGAATTCTGTACCACAGAAAGATGTGGAAGCCAGTTGGATAGATATACTCAAAAGAGAGTGAGATATGGCCCTTACGGCTAAAGTGATCAAGGGGCATGGAGAGAAATCAGGAAGGGGAAGGGAAGTTGCATGCTCAGCCATGATCATATTGAATGGTGGTGCTGGCTGGAAGGGACGAATGGCCTACTCCTGCACCTACTTTCTAAGTTTCTATGTTTCTATCTTCAGAATATGAGGTGCTTTGTTGTTCTTCGCCTTTTATTAACAAAAATTAAACACTAATTGCACTATCTTTAAACTTGAATGTGTTCGTAATGTGAGCATTGGTGGTTCAGGGGTAGAATTCTCGCCTGCCACGCGGGAGACCCGGGTTCGATTCCCGGTCAATGCAGTGTTTATGGAAGTATTTCACAAAGCGTGTATTTAAAAATTAAACTTCCCGACTGTTTCAAGAGCGTACACAGAGAGGAGCGGCTGTTAAATGAGCGGGGGCACAGATATCCTTCGGTATAAAGAGCGGGAGCAGTGAGGATCGCTTGTAACGTGAGGGAGTAAAGGATTTGAGTTATTTTTCAAATAACACGAGCAGAGGGAAGCAGCAATTTAAAAAGCGAGACACACAGGAGTGGCTGTTTGCAGCACGGCAGCAGAGATGAGCGGGTGTTGAAAGAGCGGGAGCAAGTCTGGGCGGCAGTTTAATAAGGAGGAGCAGAAAGGAGCGGCGGTACCGTTTCCTCGAGCTGTGGCGATTTTCAATAATTCCATCAATGTAATATCTCCAACTTTGCAAATCACACCAAGCTGGGTTGCAGTGCGAGCTGCTAGGAGGCTGCAGCGGAATTGGACAGATTAGGTGGATGGCAGATGCCATATAATGAAGATAAGTGTGAGTTTATCCACTTTGGTGGCAAAACCTTGAAGGTAGAATGTTATCTGAATGTTGACCCATTTGTAAAAGCGGAGGGGTATTGAGACCTGGGTATTTTGGGACATCAGTCGTTGAAGTCATTCATACATACAGGTACAGCATGCAGTAAAGGAAGCCAAATGTCATGCTGGCCTTCATAGCGAGGAGATTAGGGTATCGGAGCATGGAGACTTGTACAGCACCTTGCTGAGACCAGACCTTGAGTATTGTGTGCAGTTATGATCATCTAATCTGAGGAAGGACATTCTTGCTTTTGAGGGAGTGTAGCGAATATTCACCAGATTGATTCCAGGGATGGCAGGACAGACATGAAGAAAGACTGGATCGACTAGGCTTATACTCGCTGGAATTTAGAAGAATGAGAGGGGAGCTCATAGAAACATTTAAAATTTGGTCGGGAATGGACAGGTTTGATGGCGTAAAAAGGTTCCCGCAGTCCGAATAAAGGAAGCCCAGTACCAGCGGTCACTGTCTTAGGATAAAGTGTAAACCATTTAGGACCGACACGAGGAGAATCTTCTTCACTCAGATCATTGTGAACCTATGGAATTCTGTACCACAGAAAGATGTGGAAGCCAGTTGGATAGATATACTCAAAAGAGAGTGAGATATGGCCCTTACGGCTAAAGTGATCAAGGGGCATGGAGAGAAATCAGGAAGGGGAAGGGAAGTTGCATGCTCAGCCATGATCATATTGAATGGTGGTGCTGGCTGGAAGGGACGAATGGCCTACTCCTGCACCTACTTTCTAAGTTTCTATGTTTCTATCTTCAGAATATGAGGTGCTTTGTTGTTCTTCGCCTTTTATTAACAAAAATTAAACACTAATTGCACTATCTTTAAACTTGAATGTGTTCGTAATGTGAGCATTGGTGGTTCAGGGGTAGAATTCTCGCCTGCCACGCGGGAGACCCGGGTTCGATTCCCGGTCAATGCAGTGTTTATGGAAGTATTTCACAAAGCGTGTATTTAAAAATTAAACTTCCCGACTGTTTCAAGAGCGTACACAGAGAGGAGCGGCTGTTAAATGAGCGGGGGCACAGATATCCTTCGGTATAAAGAGCGGGAGCAGTGAGGATCGCTTGTAACGTGAGGGAGTAAAGGATTTGAGTTATTTTTCAAATAGCACGAGCAGAGGGAAGCAGCAATTTAAAAAGCGAGACACACAGGAGTGGCTGTTTGCAGCACGGCAGCAGAGATGAGCGGGTGTTGAAAGAGCGGGAGCAAGTCTGGGCGGCAGTTTAATAAGGAGGAGCAGAAAGGAGCGGCGGTACCGTTTCCTCGAGCCGTGGCGATTTTCAATAATTCCATCAATGTAATATCTCCAACTTTGCAAATCACACCAAGCTGGGTTGCAGTGCGAGCTGCTAGGAGGCTGCAGCGGAATTGGACAGATTAGGTGGATGGCAGATGCCATATAATGAAGATAAGTGTGAGTTTATCCACTTTGGTGGCAAAACCTTGAAGGTAGAATGTTATCTGAATGTTGACCGATTTGCAAAAGCGGAGGGGTATTGAGACCTGGGTATTTTGGGACATCAGTCGTTGAAGTCATTCATACATACAGGTACAGCATGCAGTAAAGGAAGCCAAATGTCATGCTGGCCTTCATAGCGAGGAGATTAGGGTATCGGAGCAGAGAGACTTGTACAGCACCTTGCTGAGACCAGACCTTGAGTATTGTGTGCAGTTATGATCATCTAATCTGAGGAAGGACATTCTTGCTTTTGAGGGAGTGTAGCGAATATTCATCAGATTGATTCCAGGGATGGCAGGACAGACATGAAGAAAGACTGGATCGACTAGGCTTATACTCGCTGGAATTTAGAAGAATGAGAGGGGAGCTCATAGAAACATTTAAAATTTGGTCGGGAATGGACAGGTTTGATGGCGTAAAAAGGTTCCCGCAGTCCGAATAAAGGAAGCCCAGTACCAGCGGTCACTGTCTAAGGATAAAGTGTAAACCATTTAGGACCGACACGAGGAGCATCTTCTTCACTCAGATCATTGTGAACCTGTGGAATTCTGTACCACAGAAAGATGTGGAAGCCAGTTGGATAGATATACTCAAAAGAGAGTGAGATATGGCCCTTACGGCTAAAGTGATCAAGGGGCATGGAGAGAAATCAGGAAGGGGAAGGGAAGTTGCATGCTCAGCCATGATCATATTGAATGGTGGTGCTGGCTGGAAGGGACGAATGGCCTACTCCTGCACCTACTTTCTAAGTTTCTATGTTTCTATCTTCAGAATATGAGGTGCTTTGTTGTTCTTCGCCTTTTATTAACAAAAATTAAACACTAATTGCACTATCTTTAAACTTGAATGTGTTCGTAATGTGAGCATTGGTGGTTCAGGGGTAGAATTCTCGCCTGCCACGCGGGAGACCCGGGTTCGAGTCCCGGACAATGCAGTGTTTATGGAAGTATTTCACAAAGCGTGTATTTAAAAATTAAACTTCCCAGACTGTTTCAAGAGCGTACACAGAGAGGAGCGGCTGTTAAATGAGCGGGGGCACAGATATCCTTCGGTATAAAGAGCGGGAGCAGTGAGGATCGCTTGTAACGTGAGGGAGTAAAGGATTTGAGTTATTTTTCAAATAACACGAGCAGAGGGAAGCAGCAATTTAAAAAGCGAGACACACAGGAGTGGCTGTTTGCAGCACGGCAGCAGAGATGAGCGGGTGTTGAAAGAGCGGGAGCAAGTCTGGGCGGCAGTTTAATAAGGAGGAGCAGAAAGGAGCGGCGGTACCGTTTCCTCGAGCTGTGGCGATTTTCAATAATTCCATCAATGTAATATCTCCAACTTTGCAAATCACACCAAGCTGGGTTGCAGTGCGAGCTGCTAGGAGGCTGCAGCGGAATTGGACAGATTAGGTGGATGGCAGATGCCATATAATGAAGATAAGTGTGAGTTTATCCACTTTGGTGGCAAAACCTTGAAGGTAGAATGTTATCTGAATGTTGACCCATTTGTAAAAGCGGAGGGGTATTGAGACCTGGGTATTTTGGGACATCAGTCGTTGAAGTCATTCATACATACAGGTACAGCATGCAGTAAAGGAAGCCAAATGTCATGCTGGCCTTCATAGCGAGGAGATTAGGGTATCGGAGCATGGAGACTTGTACAGCACCTTGCTGAGACCAGACCTTGAGTATTGTGTGCAGTTATGATCATCTAATCTGAGGAAGGACATTCTTGCTTTTGAGGGAGTGTAGCGAATATTCACCAGATTGATTCCAGGGATGGCAGGACAGACATGAAGAAAGACTGGATCGACTAGGCTTATACTCGCTGGAATTTAGAAGAATGAGAGGGGAGCTCATAGAAACATTTAAAATTTGGTCGGGAATGGACAGGTTTGATGGCGTAAAAAGGTTCCCGCAGTCCGAATAAAGGAAGCCCAGTACCAGCGGTCACTGTCTTAGGATAAAGTGTAAACCATTTAGGACCGACACGAGGAGAATCTTCTTCACTCAGATCATTGTGAACCTGTGGAATTCTGTACCACAGAAAGATGTGGAAGCCAGTTGGATAGATATACTCAAAAGAGAGTGAGATATGGCCCTTACGGCTAAAGTGATCAAGGGGCATGGAGAGAAATCAGGAAGGGGAAGGGAAGTTGCATGCTCAGCCATGATCATATTGAATGGTGGTGCTGGCTGGAAGGGACGAATGGCCTACTCCTGCACCTACTTTCTAAGTTTCTATGTTTCTATCTTCAGAATATGAGGTGCTTTGTTGTTCTTCGCCTTTTATTAACAAAAATTAAACACTAATTGCACTATCTTTAAACTTGAATGTGTTCGTAATGTGAGCATTGGTGGTTCAGGGGTAGAATTCTCGCCTGCCACGCGGGAGACCCGGGTTCGATTCCCGGACAATGCAGTGTTTATGGAAGTATTTCACAAAGCGTGTATTTAAAAATTAAACTTCCCAGACTGTTTCAAGAGCGTACACAGAGAGGAGCGGCTGTTAAATGAGCGGGGGCACAGATATCCTTCGGTATAAAGAGCGGGAGCAGTGAGGATCGCTTGTAACGTGAGGGAGTAAAGGATTTGAGTTATTTTTCAAATAACACGAGCAGAGGGAAGCAGCAATTTAAAAAGCGAGACACACAGGAGTGGCTGTTTGCAGCACGGCAGCAGAGATGAGCGGGTGTTGAAAGAGCGGGAGCAAGTCTGGGCGGCAGTTTAATAAGGAGGAGCAGAAAGGAGCGGCGGTACCGTTTCCTCGAGCTGTGGCGATTTTCAATAATTCCATCAATGTAATATCTCCAACTTTGCAAATCACACCAAGCTGGGTTGCAGTGCGAGCTGCTAGGAGGCTGCAGCGGAATTGGACAGATTAGGTGGATGGCAGATGCCATATAATGAAGATAAGTGTGAGTTTATCCACTTTGGTGGCAAAACCTTGAAGGTAGAATGTTATCTGAATGTTGACCCATTTGTAAAAGCGGAGGGGTATTGAGACCTGGGTATTTTGGGACATCAGTCGTTGAAGTCATTCATACATACAGGTACAGCATGCAGTAAAGGAAGCCAAATGTCATGCTGGCCTTCATAGCGAGGAGATTAGGGTATCGGAGCATGGAGACTTGTACAGCACCTTGCTGAGACCAGACCTTGAGTATTGTGTGCAGTTATGATCATCTAATCTGAGGAAGGACATTCTTGCTTTTGAGGGAGTGTAGCGAATATTCACCAGATTGATTCCAGGGATGGCAGGACAGACATGAAGAAAGACTGGATCGACTAGGCTTATACTCGCTGGAATTTAGAAGAATGAGAGGGGAGCTCATAGAAACATTTAAAATTTGGTCGGGAATGGACAGGTTTGATGGCGTAAAAAGGTTCCCGCAGTCCGAATAAAGGAAGCCCAGTACCAGCGGTCACTGTCTTAGGATAAAGTGTAAACCATTTAGGACCGACACGAGGAGAATCTTCTTCACTCAGATCATTGTGAACCTGTGGAATTCTGTACCACAGAAAGATGTGGAAGCCAGTTGGATAGATATACTCAAAAGAGAGTGAGATATGGCCCTTACGGCTAAAGTGATCAAGGGGCATGGAGAGAAATCAGGAAGGGGAAGGGAAGTTGCATGCTCAGCCATGATCATATTGAATGGTGGTGCTGGCTGGAAGGGACGAATGGCCTACTCCTGCACCTACTTTCTAAGTTTCTATGTTTCTATCTTCAGAATATGAGGTGCTTTGTTGTTCTTCGCCTTTTATTAACAAAAATTAAACACTAATTGCACTATCTTTAAACTTGAATGCGTTCGTAATGTGAGCATTGGTGGTTCAGGGGTAGAATTCTCGCCTGCCACGCGGGAGACCCGGGTTCGATTCCCGGACAATGCAGTGTTTATGGAAGTATTTCACAAAGCGTGTATTTAAAAATTAAACTTCCCAGACTGTTTCAAGAGCGTACACAGAGAGGAGCGGCTGTTAAATGAGCGGGGGCACAGATATCCTTCGGTATAAAGAGCGGGAGCAGTGAGGATCGCTTGTAACGTGAGGGAGTAAAGGATTTGAGTTATTTTTCAAATAACACGAGCAGAGGGAAGCAGCAATTTAAAAAGCGAGACACACAGGAGTGGCTGTTTGCAGCACGGCAGCAGAGATGAGCGGGTGTTGAAAGAGCGGGAGCAAGTCTGGGCGGCAGTTTAATAAGGAGGAGCAGAAAGGAGCGGCGGTACCGTTTCCTCGAGCTGTGGCGATTTTCAATAATTCCATCAATGTAATATCTCCAACTTTGCAAATCACACCAAGCTGGGTTGCAGTGCGAGCTGCTAGGAGGCTGCAGCGGAATTGGACAGATTAGGTGGATGGCAGATGCCATATAATGAAGATAAGTGTGAGTTTATCCACTTTGGTGGCAAAACCTTGAAGGTAGAATGTTATCTGAATGTTGACCCATTTGTAAAAGCGGAGGGGTATTGAGACCTGGGTATTTTGGGACATCAGTCGTTGAAGTCATTCATACATACAGGTACAGCATGCAGTAAAGGAAGCCAAATGTCATGCTGGCCTTCATAGCGAGGAGATTAGGGTATCGGAGCATGGAGACTTGTGCAGCACCTTGCTGAGACCAGACCTTGAGTATTGTGTGCAGTTATGATCATCTAATCTGAGGAAGGACATTCTTGCTTTTGAGGGAGTGTAGCGAATATTCACCAGATTGATTCCAGGGATGGCAGGACAGACATGAAGAAAGACTGGATCGACTAGGCTTATACTCGCTGGAATTTAGAAGAATGAGAGGGGAGCTCATAGAAACATTTAAAATTTGGTCGGGAATGGACAGGTTTGATGGCGTAAAAAGGTTCCCGCAGTCCGAATAAAGGAAGCCCAGTACCAGCGGTCACTGTCTTAGGATAAAGTGTAAACCATTTAGGACCGACACGAGGAGAATCTTCTTCACTCAGATCATTGTGAACCTGTGGAATTCTGTACCACAGAAAGATGTGGAAGCCAGTTGGATAGATATACTCAAAAGAGAGTGAGATATGGCCCTTACGGCTAAAGTGATCAAGGGGCATGGAGAGAAATCAGGAAGGGGAAGGGAAGTTGCATGCTCAGCCATGATCATATTGAATGGTGGTGCTGGCTGGAAGGGACGAATGGCCTACTCCTGCACCTACTTTCTAAGTTTCTATGTTTCTATCTTCAGAATATGAGGTGCTTTGTTGTTCTTCGCCTTTTATTAACAAAAATTAAACACTAATTGCACTATCTTTAAACTTGAATGTGTTCGTAATGTGAGCATTGGTGGTTCAGGGGTAGAATTCTCGCCTGCCACGCGGGAGACCCGGGTTCGATTCCCGGTCAATGCAGTGTTTATGGAAGTATTTCACAAAGCGTGTATTTAAAAATTAAACTTCCCGACTGTTTCAAGAGCGTACACAGAGAGGAGCGGCTGTTAAATGAGCGGGGGCACAGATATCCTTCGGTATAAAGAGCGGGAGCAGTGAGGATCGCTTGTAACGTGAGGGAGTAAAGGATTTGAGTTATTTTTCAAATAGCACGAGCAGAGGGAAGCAGCAATTTAAAAAGCGAGACACACAGGAGTGGCTGTTTGCAGCACGGCAGCAGAGATGAGCGGGTGTTGAAAGAGCGGGAGCAAGTCTGGGCGGCAGTTTAATAAGGAGGAGCAGAAAGGAGCGGCGGTACCGTTTCCTCGAGCTGTGGCGATTTTCAATAATTCCATCAATGTAATATCTCCAACTTTGCAAATCACACCAAGCTGGGTTGCAGTGCGAGCTGCTAGGAGGCTGCAGCGGAATTGGACAGATTAGGTGGATGGCAGATGCCATATAATGAAGATAAGTGTGAGTTTATCCACTTTGGTGGCAAAACCTTGAAGGTAGAATGTTATCTGAATGTTGACCGATTTGTAAAAGCGGAGGGGTATTGAGACCTGGGTATTTTGGGACATCAGTCGTTGAAGTCATTCATACATACAGGTACAGCATGCAGTAAAGGAAGCCAAATGTCATGCTGGCCTTCATAGCGAGGAGATTAGGGTATCGGAGCAGAGAGACTTGTACAGCACCTTGCTGAGACCAGACCTTGAGTATTGTGTGCAGTTATGATCATCTAATCTGAGGAAGGACATTCTTGCTTTTGAGGGAGTGTAGCGAATATTCATCAGATTGATTCCAGGGATGGCAGGACAGACATGAAGAAAGACTGGATCGACTAGGCTTATACTCGCTGGAATTTAGAAGAATGAGAGGGGAGCTCATAGAAACATTTAAAATTTGGTCGGGAATGGACAGGTTTGATGGCGTAAAAAGGTTCCCGCAGTCCGAATAAAGGAAGCCCAGTACCAGCGGTCACTGTCTAAGGATAAAGTGTAAACCATTTAGGACCGACACGAGGAGCATCTTCTTCACTCAGATCATTGTGAACCTGTGGAATTCTGTACCACAGAAAGATGTGGAAGCCAGTTGGATAGATATACTCAAAAGACAGTGAGATATGGCCCTTACGGCTAAAGTGATCAAGGGGCATGGAGAGAAATCAGGAAGGGGAAGTGAAGTTGCATGCTCAGCCATGATCATATTGAATGGTGGTGCTGGCTGGAAGGGACGAATGGCCTACTCCTGCACCTACTTTCTAAGTTTCTATGTTTCTATCTTCAGAATATGAGGTGCTTTGTTGTTCTTCGCCTTTTATTAACAAAAATTAAACACTAATTGCACTATCTTTAAACTTGAATGTGTTCGTAATGTGAGCATTGGTGGTTCAGGGGTAGAATTCTCGCCTGCCACGCGGGAGACCCGGGTTCGATTCCCGGTCAATGCAGTGTTTATGGAAGTATTTCACAAAGCGTGTATTTAAAAATTAAACTTCCCGACTGTTTCAAGAGCGTACACAGAGAGGAGCGGCTGTTAAATGAGCGGGGGCACAGATATCCTTCGGTATAAAGAGCGGGAGCAGTGAGGATCGCTTGTAACGTGAGGGAGTAAAGGATTTGAGTTATTTTTCAAATAACACGAGCAGAGGGAAGCAGCAATTTAAAAAGCGAGACACACAGGAGTGGCTGTTTGCAGCACGGCAGCAGAGATGAGCGGGTGTTGAAAGAGCGGGAGCAAGTCTGGGCGGCAGTTTAATAAGGAGGAGCAGAAAGGAGCGGCGGTACCGTTTCCTCGAGCTGTGGCGATTTTCAATAATTCCATCAATGTAATATCTCCAACTTTGCAAATCACACCAAGCTGGGTTGCAGTGCGAGCTGCTAGGAGGCTGCAGCGGAATTGGACAGATTAGGTGGATGGCAGATGCCATATAATGAAGATAAGTGTGAGTTTATCCACTTTGGTGGCAAAACCTTGAAGGTAGAATGTTATCTGAATGTTGACCGATTTGTAAAAGCGGAGGGGTATTGAGACCTGGGTATTTTGGGACATCAGTCGTTGAAGTCATTCATACATACAGGTACAGCATGCAGTAAAGGAAGCCAAATGTCATGCTGGCCTTCATAGCGAGGAGATTAGGGTATCGGAGCATGGAGACTTGTACAGCACCTTGCTGAGACCAGACCTTGAGTATTGTGTGCAGTTATGATCATCTAATCTGAGGAAGGACATTCTTGCTTTTGAGGGAGTGTAGCGAATATTCACCAGATTGATTCCAGGGATGGCAGGACTGACATGAAGAAAGACTGGATCGACTAGGCTTATACTCGCTGGAATTTAGAAGAATGAGAGGGGAGCTCATAGAAACATTTAAAATTTGGTCGGGAATGGACAGGTTTGATGGCGTAAAAAGGTTCCCGCAGTCCGAATAAAGGAAGCCCAGTACCAGCGGTCACTGTCTTAGGATAAAGTGTAAACCATTTAGGACCGACACGAGGAGAATCTTCTTCACTCAGATCATTGTGAACCTGTGGAATTCTGTACCACAGAAAGATGTGGAAGCCAGTTGGATAGATATACTCAAAAGAGAGTGAGATATGGCCCTTACGGCTAAAGTGATCAAGGGGCATGGAGAGAAATCAGGAAGGGGAAGGGAAGTTGCATGCTCAGCCATGATCATATTGAATGGTGGTGCTGGCTGGAAGGGACGAATGGCCTACTCCTGCACCTACTTTCTAAGTTTCTATGTTTCTATCTTCAGAATATGAGGTGCTTTGTTGTTCTTCGCCTTTTATTAACAAAAATTAAACACTAATTGCACTATCTTTAAACTTGAATGTGTTCGTAATGTGAGCATTGGTGGTTCAGGGGTAGAATTCTCGCCTGCCACGCGGGAGACCCGGGTTCGATTCCCGGACAATGCAGTGTTTATGGAAGTATTTCACAAAGCGTGTATTTAAAAATTAAACTTCCCAGACTGTTTCAAGAGCGTACACAGAGAGGAGCGGCTGTTAAATGAGCGGGGGCACAGATATCCTTCGGTATAAAGAGCGGGAGCAGTGAGGATCGCTTGTAACGTGAGGGAGTAAAGGATTTGAGTTATTTTTCAAATAACACGAGCAGAGGGAAGCAGCAATTTAAAAAGCGAGACACACAGGAGTGGCTGTTTGCAGCACGGCAGCAGAGATGAGCGGGTGTTGAAAGAGCGGGAGCAAGTCTGGGCGGCAGTTTAATAAGGAGGAGCAGAAAGGAGCGGCGGTACCGTTTCCTCGAGCTGTGGCGATTTTCAATAATTCCATCAATGTAATATCTCCAACTTTGCAAATCACACCAAGCTGGGTTGCAGTGCGAGCTGCTAGGAGGCTGCAGCGGAATTGGACAGATTAGGTGGATGGCAGATGCCATATAATGAAGATAAGTGTGAGTTTATCCACTTTGGTGGCAAAACCTTGAAGGTAGAATGTTATCTGAATGTTGACCCATTTGTAAAAGCGGAGGGGTATTGAGACCTGGGTATTTTGGGACATCAGTCGTTGAAGTCATTCATACATACAGGTACAGCATGCAGTAAAGGAAGCCAAATGTCATGCTGGCCTTCATAGCGAGGAGATTAGGGTATCGGAGCATGGAGACTTGTACAGCACCTTGCTGAGACCAGACCTTGAGTATTGTGTGCAGTTATGATCATCTAATCTGAGGAAGGACATTCTTGCTTTTGAGGGAGTGTAGCGAATATTCACCAGATTGATTCCAGGGATGGCAGGACAGACATGAAGAAAGACTGGATCGACTAGGCTTATACTCGCTGGAATTTAGAAGAATGAGAGGGGAGCTCATAGAAACATTTAAAATTTGGTCGGGAATGGACAGGTTTGATGGCGTAAAAAGGTTCCCGCAGTCCGAATAAAGGAAGCCCAGTACCAGCGGTCACTGTCTTAGGATAAAGTGTAAACCATTTAGGACCGACACGAGGAGAATCTTCTTCACTCAGATCATTGTGAACCTGTGGAATTCTGTACCACAGAAAGATGTGGAAGCCAGTTGGATAGATATACTCAAAAGAGAGTGAGATATGGCCCTTACGGCTAAAGTGATCAAGGGGCATGGAGAGAAATCAGGAAGGGGAAGGGAAGTTGCATGCTCAGCCATGATCATATTGAATGGTGGTGCTGGCTGGAAGGGACGAATGGCCTACTCCTGCACCTACTTTCTAAGTTTCTATGTTTCTATCTTCAGAATATGAGGTGCTTTGTTGTTCTTCGCCTTTTATTAACAAAAATTAAACACTAATTGCACTATCTTTAAACTTGAATGTGTTCGTAATGTGAGCATTGGTGGTTCAGGGGTAGAATTCTCGCCTGCCACGCGGGAGACCCGGGTTCGATTCCCGGTCAATGCAGTGTTTATGGAAGTATTTCACAAAGCGTGTATTTAAAAATTAAACTTCCCGACTGTTTCAAGAGCGTACACAGAGAGGAGCGGCTGTTAAATGAGCGGGGGCACAGATATCCTTCGGTATAAAGAGCGGGAGCAGTGAGGATCGCTTGTAACGTGAGGGAGTAAAGGATTTGAGTTATTTTTCAAATAACACGAGCAGAGGGAAGCAGCAATTTAAAAAGCGAGACACACAGGAGTGGCTGTTTGCAGCACGGCAGCAGAGATGAGCGGGTGTTGAAAGAGCGGGAGCAAGTCTGGGCGGCAGTTTAATAAGGAGGAGCAGAAAGGAGCGGCGGTACCGTTTCCTCGAGCTGTGGCGATTTTCAATAATTCCATCAATGTAATATCTCCAACTTTGCAAATCACACCAAGCTGGGTTGCAGTGCGAGCTGCTAGGAGGCTGCAGCGGAATTGGACAGATTAGGTGGATGGCAGATGCCATATAATGAAGATAAGTGTGAGTTTATCCACTTTGGTGGCAAAACCTTGAAGGTAGAATGTTATCTGAATGTTGACCCATTTGTAAAAGCGGAGGGGTATTGAGACCTGGGTATTTTGGGACATCAGTCGTTGAAGTCATTCATACATACAGGTACAGCATGCAGTAAAGGAAGCCAAATGTCATGCTGGCCTTCATAGCGAGGAGATTAGGGTATCGGAGCATGGAGACTTGTACAGCACCTTGCTGAGACCAGACCTTGAGTATTGTGTGCAGTTATGATCATCTAATCTGAGGAAGGACATTCTTGCTTTTGAGGGAGTGTAGCGAATATTCACCAGATTGATTCCAGGGATGGCAGGACAGACATGAAGAAAGACTGGATCGACTAGGCTTATACTCGCTGGAATTTAGAAGAATGAGAGGGGAGCTCATAGAAACATTTAAAATTTGGTCGGGAATGGACAGGTTTGATGGCGTAAAAAGGTTCCCGCAGTCCGAATAAAGGAAGCCCAGTACCAGCGGTCACTGTCTTAGGATAAAGTGTAAACCATTTAGGACCGACACGAGGAGAATCTTCTTCACTCAGATCATTGTGAACCTATGGAATTCTGTACCACAGAAAGATGTGGAAGCCAGTTGGATAGATATACTCAAAAGAGAGTGAGATATGGCCCTTACGGCTAAAGTGATCAAGGGGCATGGAGAGAAATCAGGAAGGGGAAGGGAAGTTGCATGCTCAGCCATGATCATATTGAATGGTGGTGCTGGCTGGAAGGGACGAATGGCCTACTCCTGCACCTACTTTCTAAGTTTCTATGTTTCTATCTTCAGAATATGAGGTGCTTTGTTGTTCTTCGCCTTTTATTAACAAAAATTAAACACTAATTGCACTATCTTTAAACTTGAATGTGTTCGTAATGTGAGCATTGGTGGTTCAGGGGTAGAATTCTCGCCTGCCACGCGGGAGACCCGGGTTCGATTCCCGGTCAATGCAGTGTTTATGGAAGTATTTCACAAAGCGTGTATTTAAAAATTAAACTTCCCGACTGTTTCAAGAGCGTACACAGAGAGGAGCGGCTGTTAAATGAGCGGGGGCACAGATATCCTTCGGTATAAAGAGCGGGAGCAGTGAGGATCGCTTGTAACGTGAGGGAGTAAAGGATTTGAGTTATTTTTCAAATAGCACGAGCAGAGGGAAGCAGCAATTTAAAAAGCGAGACACACAGGAGTGGCTGTTTGCAGCACGGCAGCAGAGATGAGCGGGTGTTGAAAGAGCGGGAGCAAGTCTGGGCGGCAGTTTAATAAGGAGGAGCAGAAAGGAGCGGCGGTACCGTTTCCTCGAGCCGTGGCGATTTTCAATAATTCCATCAATGTAATATCTCCAACTTTGCAAATCACACCAAGCTGGGTTGCAGTGCGAGCTGCTAGGAGGCTGCAGCGGAATTGGACAGATTAGGTGGATGGCAGATGCCATATAATGAAGATAAGTGTGAGTTTATCCACTTTGGTGGCAAAACCTTGAAGGTAGAATGTTATCTGAATGTTGACCGATTTGCAAAAGCGGAGGGGTATTGAGACCTGGGTATTTTGGGACATCAGTCGTTGAAGTCATTCATACATACAGGTACAGCATGCAGTAAAGGAAGCCAAATGTCATGCTGGCCTTCATAGCGAGGAGATTAGGGTATCGGAGCAGAGAGACTTGTACAGCACCTTGCTGAGACCAGACCTTGAGTATTGTGTGCAGTTATGATCATCTAATCTGAGGAAGGACATTCTTGCTTTTGAGGGAGTGTAGCGAATATTCACCAGATTGATTCCAGGGATGGCAGGACAGACATGAAGAAAGACTGGATCGACTAGGCTTATACTCGCTGGAATTTAGAAGAATGAGAGGGGAGCTCATAGAAACATTTAAAATTTGGTCGGGAATGGACAGGTTTGATGGCGTAAAAAGGTTCCCGCAGTCCGAATAAAGGAAGCCCAGTACCAGCGGTCACTGTCTTAGGATAAAGTGTAAACCATTTAGGACCGACACGAGGAGAATCTTCTTCACTCAGATCATTGTGAACCTGTGGAATTCTGTACCACAGAAAGATGTGGAAGCCAGTTGGATAGATATACTCAAAAGAGAGTGAGATATGGCCCTTACGGCTAAAGTGATCAAGGGGCATGGAGAGAAATCAGGAAGGGGAAGGGAAGTTGCATGCTCAGCCATGATCATATTGAATGGTGGTGCTGGCTGGAAGGGACGAATGGCCTACTCCTGCACCTACTTTCTAAGTTTCTATGTTTCTATCTTCAGAATATGAGGTGCTTTGTTGTTCTTCGCCTTTTATTAACAAAAATTAAACACTAATTGCACTATCTTTAAACTTGAATGTGTTCGTAATGTGAGC
The DNA here is from genome assembly GCF_044704955.1 of Pristiophorus japonicus. Lineage (NCBI taxonomy): Eukaryota > Metazoa > Chordata > Chondrichthyes > Pristiophoridae > Pristiophorus > Pristiophorus japonicus. The sequence goes on along the minus strand of NW_027252668.1, from coordinate 7,397,935 downwards.
ATTGGTGGTTCAGGGGTAGAATTCTCGCCTGCCACGCGGGAGACCCGGGTTCGATTCCCGGTCAATGCAGTGTTTATGGAAGTATTTCACAAAGCGTGTATTTAAAAATTAAACTTCCCGACTGTTTCAAGAGCGTACACAGAGAGGAGCGGCTGTTAAATGAGCGGGGGCACAGATATCCTTCGGTATAAAGAGCGGGAGCAGTGAGGATCGCTTGTAACGTGAGGGAGTAAAGGATTTGAGTTATTTTTCAAATAACACGAGCAGAGGGAAGCAGCAATTTAAAAAGCGAGACACACAGGAGTGGCTGTTTGCAGCACGGCAGCAGAGATGAGCGGGTGTTGAAAGAGCGGGAGCAAGTCTGGGCGGCAGTTTAATAAGGAGGAGCAGAAAGGAGCGGCGGTACCGTTTCCTCGAGCTGTGGCGATTTTCAATAATTCCATCAATGTAATATCTCCAACTTTGCAAATCACACCAAGCTGGGTTGCAGTGCGAGCTGCTAGGAGGCTGCAGCGGAATTGGACAGATTAGGTGGATGGCAGATGCCATATAATGAAGATAAGTGTGAGTTTATCCACTTTGGTGGCAAAACCTTGAAGGTAGAATGTTATCTGAATGTTGACCCATTTGTAAAAGCGGAGGGGTATTGAGACCTGGGTATTTTGGGACATCAGTCGTTGAAGTCATTCATACATACAGGTACAGCATGCAGTAAAGGAAGCCAAATGTCATGCTGGCCTTCATAGCGAGGAGATTAGGGTATCGGAGCATGGAGACTTGTACAGCACCTTGCTGAGACCAGACCTTGAGTATTGTGTGCAGTTATGATCATCTAATCTGAGGAAGGACATTCTTGCTTTTGAGGGAGTGTAGCGAATATTCACCAGATTGATTCCAGGGATGGCAGGACAGACATGAAGAAAGACTGGATCGACTAGGCTTATACTCGCTGGAATTTAGAAGAATGAGAGGGGAGCTCATAGAAACATTTAAAATTTGGTCGGGAATGGACAGGTTTGATGGCGTAAAAAGGTTCCCGCAGTCCGAATAAAGGAAGCCCAGTACCAGCGGTCACTGTCTTAGGATAAAGTGTAAACCATTTAGGACCGACACGAGGAGAATCTTCTTCACTCAGATCATTGTGAACCTATGGAATTCTGTACCACAGAAAGATGTGGAAGCCAGTTGGATAGATATACTCAAAAGAGAGTGAGATATGGCCCTTACGGCTAAAGTGATCAAGGGGCATGGAGAGAAATCAGGAAGGGGAAGGGAAGTTGCATGCTCAGCCATGATCATATTGAATGGTGGTGCTGGCTGGAAGGGACGAATGGCCTACTCCTGCACCTACTTTCTAAGTTTCTATGTTTCTATCTTCAGAATATGAGGTGCTTTGTTGTTCTTCGCCTTTTATTAACAAAAATTAAACACTAATTGCACTATCTTTAAACTTGAATGTGTTCGTAATGTGAGCATTGGTGGTTCAGGGGTAGAATTCTCGCCTGCCACGCGGGAGACCCGGGTTCGATTCCCGGTCAATGCAGTGTTTATGGAAGTATTTCACAAAGCGTGTATTTAAAAATTAAACTTCCCGACTGTTTCAAGAGCGTACACAGAGAGGAGCGGCTGTTAAATGAGCGGGGGCACAGATATCCTTCGGTATAAAGAGCGGGAGCAGTGAGGATCGCTTGTAACGTGAGGGAGTAAAGGATTTGAGTTATTTTTCAAATAGCACGAGCAGAGGGAAGCAGCAATTTAAAAAGCGAGACACACAGGAGTGGCTGTTTGCAGCACGGCAGCAGAGATGAGCGGGTGTTGAAAGAGCGGGAGCAAGTCTGGGCGGCAGTTTAATAAGGAGGAGCAGAAAGGAGCGGCGGTACCGTTTCCTCGAGCCGTGGCGATTTTCAATAATTCCATCAATGTAATATCTCCAACTTTGCAAATCACACCAAGCTGGGTTGCAGTGCGAGCTGCTAGGAGGCTGCAGCGGAATTGGACAGATTAGGTGGATGGCAGATGCCATATAATGAAGATAAGTGTGAGTTTATCCACTTTGGTGGCAAAACCTTGAAGGTAGAATGTTATCTGAATGTTGACCGATTTGCAAAAGCGGAGGGGTATTGAGACCTGGGTATTTTGGGACATCAGTCGTTGAAGTCATTCATACATACAGGTACAGCATGCAGTAAAGGAAGCCAAATGTCATGCTGGCCTTCATAGCGAGGAGATTAGGGTATCGGAGCAGAGAGACTTGTACAGCACCTTGCTGAGACCAGACCTTGAGTATTGTGTGCAGTTATGATCATCTAATCTGAGGAAGGACATTCTTGCTTTTGAGGGAGTGTAGCGAATATTCATCAGATTGATTCCAGGGATGGCAGGACAGACATGAAGAAAGACTGGATCGACTAGGCTTATACTCGCTGGAATTTAGAAGAATGAGAGGGGAGCTCATAGAAACATTTAAAATTTGGTCGGGAATGGACAGGTTTGATGGCGTAAAAAGGTTCCCGCAGTCCGAATAAAGGAAGCCCAGTACCAGCGGTCACTGTCTAAGGATAAAGTGTAAACCATTTAGGACCGACACGAGGAGCATCTTCTTCACTCAGATCATTGTGAACCTGTGGAATTCTGTACCACAGAAAGATGTGGAAGCCAGTTGGATAGATATACTCAAAAGAGAGTGAGATATGGCCCTTACGGCTAAAGTGATCAAGGGGCATGGAGAGAAATCAGGAAGGGGAAGGGAAGTTGCATGCTCAGCCATGATCATATTGAATGGTGGTGCTGGCTGGAAGGGACGAATGGCCTACTCCTGCACCTACTTTCTAAGTTTCTATGTTTCTATCTTCAGAATATGAGGTGCTTTGTTGTTCTTCGCCTTTTATTAACAAAAATTAAACACTAATTGCACTATCTTTAAACTTGAATGTGTTCGTAATGTGAGCATTGGTGGTTCAGGGGTAGAATTCTCGCCTGCCACGCGGGAGACCCGGGTTCGAGTCCCGGACAATGCAGTGTTTATGGAAGTATTTCACAAAGCGTGTATTTAAAAATTAAACTTCCCAGACTGTTTCAAGAGCGTACACAGAGAGGAGCGGCTGTTAAATGAGCGGGGGCACAGATATCCTTCGGTATAAAGAGCGGGAGCAGTGAGGATCGCTTGTAACGTGAGGGAGTAAAGGATTTGAGTTATTTTTCAAATAACACGAGCAGAGGGAAGCAGCAATTTAAAAAGCGAGACACACAGGAGTGGCTGTTTGCAGCACGGCAGCAGAGATGAGCGGGTGTTGAAAGAGCGGGAGCAAGTCTGGGCGGCAGTTTAATAAGGAGGAGCAGAAAGGAGCGGCGGTACCGTTTCCTCGAGCTGTGGCGATTTTCAATAATTCCATCAATGTAATATCTCCAACTTTGCAAATCACACCAAGCTGGGTTGCAGTGCGAGCTGCTAGGAGGCTGCAGCGGAATTGGACAGATTAGGTGGATGGCAGATGCCATATAATGAAGATAAGTGTGAGTTTATCCACTTTGGTGGCAAAACCTTGAAGGTAGAATGTTATCTGAATGTTGACCCATTTGTAAAAGCGGAGGGGTATTGAGACCTGGGTATTTTGGGACATCAGTCGTTGAAGTCATTCATACATACAGGTACAGCATGCAGTAAAGGAAGCCAAATGTCATGCTGGCCTTCATAGCGAGGAGATTAGGGTATCGGAGCATGGAGACTTGTACAGCACCTTGCTGAGACCAGACCTTGAGTATTGTGTGCAGTTATGATCATCTAATCTGAGGAAGGACATTCTTGCTTTTGAGGGAGTGTAGCGAATATTCACCAGATTGATTCCAGGGATGGCAGGACAGACATGAAGAAAGACTGGATCGACTAGGCTTATACTCGCTGGAATTTAGAAGAATGAGAGGGGAGCTCATAGAAACATTTAAAATTTGGTCGGGAATGGACAGGTTTGATGGCGTAAAAAGGTTCCCGCAGTCCGAATAAAGGAAGCCCAGTACCAGCGGTCACTGTCTTAGGATAAAGTGTAAACCATTTAGGACCGACACGAGGAGAATCTTCTTCACTCAGATCATTGTGAACCTGTGGAATTCTGTACCACAGAAAGATGTGGAAGCCAGTTGGATAGATATACTCAAAAGAGAGTGAGATATGGCCCTTACGGCTAAAGTGATCAAGGGGCATGGAGAGAAATCAGGAAGGGGAAGGGAAGTTGCATGCTCAGCCATGATCATATTGAATGGTGGTGCTGGCTGGAAGGGACGAATGGCCTACTCCTGCACCTACTTTCTAAGTTTCTATGTTTCTATCTTCAGAATATGAGGTGCTTTGTTGTTCTTCGCCTTTTATTAACAAAAATTAAACACTAATTGCACTATCTTTAAACTTGAATGTGTTCGTAATGTGAGCATTGGTGGTTCAGGGGTAGAATTCTCGCCTGCCACGCGGGAGACCCGGGTTCGATTCCCGGACAATGCAGTGTTTATGGAAGTATTTCACAAAGCGTGTATTTAAAAATTAAACTTCCCAGACTGTTTCAAGAGCGTACACAGAGAGGAGCGGCTGTTAAATGAGCGGGGGCACAGATATCCTTCGGTATAAAGAGCGGGAGCAGTGAGGATCGCTTGTAACGTGAGGGAGTAAAGGATTTGAGTTATTTTTCAAATAACACGAGCAGAGGGAAGCAGCAATTTAAAAAGCGAGACACACAGGAGTGGCTGTTTGCAGCACGGCAGCAGAGATGAGCGGGTGTTGAAAGAGCGGGAGCAAGTCTGGGCGGCAGTTTAATAAGGAGGAGCAGAAAGGAGCGGCGGTACCGTTTCCTCGAGCTGTGGCGATTTTCAATAATTCCATCAATGTAATATCTCCAACTTTGCAAATCACACCAAGCTGGGTTGCAGTGCGAGCTGCTAGGAGGCTGCAGCGGAATTGGACAGATTAGGTGGATGGCAGATGCCATATAATGAAGATAAGTGTGAGTTTATCCACTTTGGTGGCAAAACCTTGAAGGTAGAATGTTATCTGAATGTTGACCCATTTGTAAAAGCGGAGGGGTATTGAGACCTGGGTATTTTGGGACATCAGTCGTTGAAGTCATTCATACATACAGGTACAGCATGCAGTAAAGGAAGCCAAATGTCATGCTGGCCTTCATAGCGAGGAGATTAGGGTATCGGAGCATGGAGACTTGTACAGCACCTTGCTGAGACCAGACCTTGAGTATTGTGTGCAGTTATGATCATCTAATCTGAGGAAGGACATTCTTGCTTTTGAGGGAGTGTAGCGAATATTCACCAGATTGATTCCAGGGATGGCAGGACAGACATGAAGAAAGACTGGATCGACTAGGCTTATACTCGCTGGAATTTAGAAGAATGAGAGGGGAGCTCATAGAAACATTTAAAATTTGGTCGGGAATGGACAGGTTTGATGGCGTAAAAAGGTTCCCGCAGTCCGAATAAAGGAAGCCCAGTACCAGCGGTCACTGTCTTAGGATAAAGTGTAAACCATTTAGGACCGACACGAGGAGAATCTTCTTCACTCAGATCATTGTGAACCTGTGGAATTCTGTACCACAGAAAGATGTGGAAGCCAGTTGGATAGATATACTCAAAAGAGAGTGAGATATGGCCCTTACGGCTAAAGTGATCAAGGGGCATGGAGAGAAATCAGGAAGGGGAAGGGAAGTTGCATGCTCAGCCATGATCATATTGAATGGTGGTGCTGGCTGGAAGGGACGAATGGCCTACTCCTGCACCTACTTTCTAAGTTTCTATGTTTCTATCTTCAGAATATGAGGTGCTTTGTTGTTCTTCGCCTTTTATTAACAAAAATTAAACACTAATTGCACTATCTTTAAACTTGAATGTGTTCGTAATGTGAGCATTGGTGGTTCAGGGGTAGAATTCTCGCCTGCCACGCGGGAGACCCGGGTTCGATTCCCGGTCAATGCAGTGTTTATGGAAGTATTTCACAAAGCGTGTATTTAAAAATTAAACTTCCCGACTGTTTCAAGAGCGTACACAGAGAGGAGCGGCTGTTAAATGAGCGGGGGCACAGATATCCTTCGGTATAAAGAGCGGGAGCAGTGAGGATCGCTTGTAACGTGAGGGAGTAAAGGATTTGAGTTATTTTTCAAATAGCACGAGCAGAGGGAAGCAGCAATTTAAAAAGCGAGACACACAGGAGTGGCTGTTTGCAGCACGGCAGCAGAGATGAGCGGGTGTTGAAAGAGCGGGAGCAAGTCTGGGCGGCAGTTTAATAAGGAGGAGCAGAAAGGAGCGGCGGTACCGTTTCCTCGAGCTGTGGCGATTTTCAATAATTCCATCAATGTAATATCTCCAACTTTGCAAATCACACCAAGCTGGGTTGCAGTGCGAGCTGCTAGGAGGCTGCAGCGGAATTGGACAGATTAGGTGGATGGCAGATGCCATATAATGAAGATAAGTGTGAGTTTATCCACTTTGGTGGCAAAACCTTGAAGGTAGAATGTTATCTGAATGTTGACCGATTTGTAAAAGCGGAGGGGTATTGAGACCTGGGTATTTTGGGACATCAGTCGTTGAAGTCATTCATACATACAGGTACAGCATGCAGTAAAGGAAGCCAAATGTCATGCTGGCCTTCATAGCGAGGAGATTAGGGTATCGGAGCAGAGAGACTTGTACAGCACCTTGCTGAGACCAGACCTTGAGTATTGTGTGCAGTTATGATCATCTAATCTGAGGAAGGACATTCTTGCTTTTGAGGGAGTGTAGCGAATATTCATCAGATTGATTCCAGGGATGGCAGGACAGACATGAAGAAAGACTGGATCGACTAGGCTTATACTCGCTGGAATTTAGAAGAATGAGAGGGGAGCTCATAGAAACATTTAAAATTTGGTCGGGAATGGACAGGTTTGATGGCGTAAAAAGGTTCCCGCAGTCCGAATAAAGGAAGCCCAGTACCAGCGGTCACTGTCTAAGGATAAAGTGTAAACCATTTAGGACCGACACGAGGAGCATCTTCTTCACTCAGATCATTGTGAACCTGTGGAATTCTGTACCACAGAAAGATGTGGAAGCCAGTTGGATAGATATACTCAAAAGACAGTGAGATATGGCCCTTACGGCTAAAGTGATCAAGGGGCATGGAGAGAAATCAGGAAGGGGAAGTGAAGTTGCATGCTCAGCCATGATCATATTGAATGGTGGTGCTGGCTGGAAGGGACGAATGGCCTACTCCTGCACCTACTTTCTAAGTTTCTATGTTTCTATCTTCAGAATATGAGGTGCTTTGTTGTTCTTCGCCTTTTATTAACAAAAATTAAACACTAATTGCACTATCTTTAAACTTGAATGTGTTCGTAATGTGAGCATTGGTGGTTCAGGGGTAGAATTCTCGCCTGCCACGCGGGAGACCCGGGTTCGATTCCCGGTCAATGCAGTGTTTATGGAAGTATTTCACAAAGCGTGTATTTAAAAATTAAACTTCCCGACTGTTTCAAGAGCGTACACAGAGAGGAGCGGCTGTTAAATGAGCGGGGGCACAGATATCCTTCGGTATAAAGAGCGGGAGCAGTGAGGATCGCTTGTAACGTGAGGGAGTAAAGGATTTGAGTTATTTTTCAAATAACACGAGCAGAGGGAAGCAGCAATTTAAAAAGCGAGACACACAGGAGTGGCTGTTTGCAGCACGGCAGCAGAGATGAGCGGGTGTTGAAAGAGCGGGAGCAAGTCTGGGCGGCAGTTTAATAAGGAGGAGCAGAAAGGAGCGGCGGTACCGTTTCCTCGAGCTGTGGCGATTTTCAATAATTCCATCAATGTAATATCTCCAACTTTGCAAATCACACCAAGCTGGGTTGCAGTGCGAGCTGCTAGGAGGCTGCAGCGGAATTGGACAGATTAGGTGGATGGCAGATGCCATATAATGAAGATAAGTGTGAGTTTATCCACTTTGGTGGCAAAACCTTGAAGGTAGAATGTTATCTGAATGTTGACCGATTTGTAAAAGCGGAGGGGTATTGAGACCTGGGTATTTTGGGACATCAGTCGTTGAAGTCATTCATACATACAGGTACAGCATGCAGTAAAGGAAGCCAAATGTCATGCTGGCCTTCATAGCGAGGAGATTAGGGTATCGGAGCATGGAGACTTGTACAGCACCTTGCTGAGACCAGACCTTGAGTATTGTGTGCAGTTATGATCATCTAATCTGAGGAAGGACATTCTTGCTTTTGAGGGAGTGTAGCGAATATTCACCAGATTGATTCCAGGGATGGCAGGACTGACATGAAGAAAGACTGGATCGACTAGGCTTATACTCGCTGGAATTTAGAAGAATGAGAGGGGAGCTCATAGAAACATTTAAAATTTGGTCGGGAATGGACAGGTTTGATGGCGTAAAAAGGTTCCCGCAGTCCGAATAAAGGAAGCCCAGTACCAGCGGTCACTGTCTTAGGATAAAGTGTAAACCATTTAGGACCGACACGAGGAGAATCTTCTTCACTCAGATCATTGTGAACCTGTGGAATTCTGTACCACAGAAAGATGTGGAAGCCAGTTGGATAGATATACTCAAAAGAGAGTGAGATATGGCCCTTACGGCTAAAGTGATCAAGGGGCATGGAGAGAAATCAGGAAGGGGAAGGGAAGTTGCATGCTCAGCCATGATCATATTGAATGGTGGTGCTGGCTGGAAGGGACGAATGGCCTACTCCTGCACCTACTTTCTAAGTTTCTATGTTTCTATCTTCAGAATATGAGGTGCTTTGTTGTTCTTCGCCTTTTATTAACAAAAATTAAACACTAATTGCACTATCTTTAAACTTGAATGTGTTCGTAATGTGAGCATTGGTGGTTCAGGGGTAGAATTCTCGCCTGCCACGCGGGAGACCCGGGTTCGATTCCCGGACAATGCAGTGTTTATGGAAGTATTTCACAAAGCGTGTATTTAAAAATTAAACTTCCCAGACTGTTTCAAGAGCGTACACAGAGAGGAGCGGCTGTTAAATGAGCGGGGGCACAGATATCCTTCGGTATAAAGAGCGGGAGCAGTGAGGATCGCTTGTAACGTGAGGGAGTAAAGGATTTGAGTTATTTTTCAAATAACACGAGCAGAGGGAAGCAGCAATTTAAAAAGCGAGACACACAGGAGTGGCTGTTTGCAGCACGGCAGCAGAGATGAGCGGGTGTTGAAAGAGCGGGAGCAAGTCTGGGCGGCAGTTTAATAAGGAGGAGCAGAAAGGAGCGGCGGTACCGTTTCCTCGAGCTGTGGCGATTTTCAATAATTCCATCAATGTAATATCTCCAACTTTGCAAATCACACCAAGCTGGGTTGCAGTGCGAGCTGCTAGGAGGCTGCAGCGGAATTGGACAGATTAGGTGGATGGCAGATGCCATATAATGAAGATAAGTGTGAGTTTATCCACTTTGGTGGCAAAACCTTGAAGGTAGAATGTTATCTGAATGTTGACCCATTTGTAAAAGCGGAGGGGTATTGAGACCTGGGTATTTTGGGACATCAGTCGTTGAAGTCATTCATACATACAGGTACAGCATGCAGTAAAGGAAGCCAAATGTCATGCTGGCCTTCATAGCGAGGAGATTAGGGTATCGGAGCATGGAGACTTGTACAGCACCTTGCTGAGACCAGACCTTGAGTATTGTGTGCAGTTATGATCATCTAATCTGAGGAAGGACATTCTTGCTTTTGAGGGAGTGTAGCGAATATTCACCAGATTGATTCCAGGGATGGCAGGACAGACATGAAGAAAGACTGGATCGACTAGGCTTATACTCGCTGGAATTTAGAAGAATGAGAGGGGAGCTCATAGAAACATTTAAAATTTGGTCGGGAATGGACAGGTTTGATGGCGTAAAAAGGTTCCCACAGTCCGAATAAAGGAAGCCCAGTACCAGCGGTCACTGTCTTAGGATAAAGTGTAAACCATTTAGGACCGACACGAGGAGAATCTTCTTCACTCAGATCATTGTGAACCTGTGGAATTCTGTACCACAGAAAGATGTGGAAGCCAGTTGGATAGATATACTCAAAAGAGAGTGAGATATGGCCCTTACGGCTAAAGTGATCAAGGGGCATGGAGAGAAATCAGGAAGGGGAAGGGAAGTTGCATGCTCAGCCATGATCATATTGAATGGTGGTGCTGGCTGGAAGGGACGAATGGCCTACTCCTGCACCTACTTTCTAAGTTTCTATGTTTCTATCTTCAGAATATGAGGTGCTTTGTTGTTCTTCGCCTTTTATTAACAAAAATTAAACACTAATTGCACTATCTTTAAACTTGAATGTGTTCGTAATGTGAGCATTGGTGGTTCAGGGGTAGAATTCTCGCCTGCCACGCGGGAGACCCGGGTTCGATTCCCGGTCAATGCAGTGTTTATGGAAGTATTTCACAAAGCGTGTATTTAAAAATTAAACTTCCCGACTGTTTCAAGAGCGTACACAGAGAGGAGCGGCTGTTAAATGAGCGGGGGCACAGATATCCTTCGGTATAAAGAGCGGGAGCAGTGAGGATCGCTTGTAACGTGAGGGAGTAAAGGATTTGAGTTATTTTTCAAATAACACGAGCAGAGGGAAGCAGCAATTTAAAAAGCGAGACACACAGGAGTGGCTGTTTGCAGCACGGCAGCAGAGATGAGCGGGTGTTGAAAGAGCGGGAGCAAGTCTGGGCGGCAGTTTAATAAGGAGGAGCAGAAAGGAGCGGCGGTACCGTTTCCTCGAGCTGTGGCGATTTTCAATAATTCCATCAATGTAATATCTCCAACTTTGCAAATCACACCAAGCTGGGTTGCAGTGCGAGCTGCTAGGAGGCTGCAGCGGAATTGGACAGATTAGGTGGATGGCAGATGCCATATAATGAAGATAAGTGTGAGTTTATCCACTTTGGTGGCAAAACCTTGAAGGTAGAATGTTATCTGAATGTTGACCGATTTGTAAAAGCGGAGGGGTATTGAGACCTGGGTATTTTGGGACATCAATCGTTGAAGTCATTCATACATACAGGTACAGCATGCAGTAAAGGAAGCCAAATGTCATGCTGGCCTTCATAGCGAGGAGATTAGGGTATCGGAGCATGGAGACTTGTACAGCACCTTGCTGAGACCAGACCTTGAGTATTGTGTGCAGTTATGATCATCTAATCTGAGGAAGGACATTCTTGCTTTTGAGGGAGTGTAGCGAATATTCACCAGATTGATTCCAGGGATGGCAGGACTGACATGAAGAAAGACTGGATCGACTAGGCTTATACTCGCTGGAATTTAGAAGAATGAGAGGGGAGCTCATAGAAACATTTAAAATTTGGTCGGGAATGGACAGGTTTGATGGCGTAAAAAGGTTCCCGCAGTCCGAATAAAGGAAGCCCAGTACCAGCGGTCACTGTCTTAGGATAAAGTGTAAACCATTTAGGACCGACACGAGGAGAATCTTCTTCACTCAGATCATTGTGAACCTGTGGAATTCTGTACCACAGAAAGATGTGGAAGCCAGTTGGATAGATATACTCAAAAGAGAGTGAGATATGGCCCTTACGGCTAAAGTGATCAAGGGGCATGGAGAGAAATCAGGAAGGGGAAGGGAAGTTGCATGCTCAGCCATGATCATATTGAATGGTGGTGCTGGCTGGAAGGGACGAATGGCCTACTCCTGCACCTACTTTCTAAGTTTCTATGTTTCTATCTTCAGAATATGAGGTGCTTTGTTGTTCTTCGCCTTTTATTAACAAAAATTAAACACTAATTGCACTATCTTTAAACTTGAATGTGTTCGTAATGTGAGCATTGGTGGTTCAGGGGTAGAATTCTCGCCTGCCACGCGGGAGACCCGGGTTCGATTCCCGGACAATGCAGTGTTTATGGAAGTATTTCACAAAGCGTGTATTTAAAAATTAAACTTCCCAGACTGTTTCAAGAGCGTACACAGAGAGGAGCGGCTGTTAAATGAGCGGGGGCACAGATATCCTTCGGTATAAAGAGCGGGAGCAGTGAGGATCGCTTGTAACGTGAGGGAGTAAAGGATTTGAGTTATTTTTCAAATAACACGAGCAGAGGGAAGCAGCAATTTAAAAAGCGAGACACACAGGAGTGGCTGTTTGCAGCACGGCAGCAGAGATGAGCGGGTGTTGAAAGAGCGGGAGCAAGTCTGGGCGGCAGTTTAATAAGGAGGAGCAGAAAGGAGCGGCGGTACCGTTTCCTCGAGCTGTGGCGATTTTCAATAATTCCATCAATGTAATATCTCCAACTTTGCAAATCACACCAAGCTGGGTTGCAGTGCGAGCTGCTAGGAGGCTGCAGCGGAATTGGACAGATTAGGTGGATGGCAGATGCCATATAATGAAGATAAGTGTGAGTTTATCCACTTTGGTGGCAAAACCTTGAAGGTAGAATGTTATCTGAATGTTGACCCATTTGTAAAAGCGGAGGGGTATTGAGACCTGGGTATTTTGGGACATCAGTCGTTGAAGTCATTCATACATACAGGTACAGCATGCAGTAAAGGAAGCCAAATGTCATGCTGGCCTTCATAGCGAGGAGATTAGGGTATCGGAGCATGGAGACTTGTACAGCACCTTGCTGAGACCAGACCTTGAGTATTGTGTGCAGTTATGATCATCTAATCTGAGGAAGGACATTCTTGCTTTTGAGGGAGTGTAGCGAATATTCACCAGATTGATTCCAGGGATGGCAGGACAGACATGAAGAAAGACTGGATCGACTAGGCTTATACTCGCTGGAATTTAGAAGAATGAGAGGGGAGCTCATAGAAACATTTAAAATTTGGTCGGGAATGGACAGGTTTGATGGCGTAAAAAGGTTCCCGCAGTCCGAATAAAGGAAGCCCAGTACCAGCGGTCACTGTCTTAGGATAAAGTGTAAACCATTTAGGACCGACACGAGGAGAATCTTCTTCACTCAGATCATTGTGAACCTGTGGAATTCTGTACCACAGAAAGATGTGGAAGCCAGTTGGATAGATATACTCAAAAGAGAGTGAGATATGGCCCTTACGGCTAAAGTGATCAAGGGGCATGGAGAGAAATCAGGAAGGGGAAGGGAAGTTGCATGCTCAGCCATGATCATATTGAATGGTGGTGCTGGCTGGAAGGGACGAATGGCCTACTCCTGCACCTACTTTCTAAGTTTCTATGTTTCTATCTTCAGAATATGAGGTGCTTTGTTGTTCTTCGCCTTTTATTAACAAAAATTAAACACTAATTGCACTATCTTTAAACTTGAATGTGTTCGTAATGTGAGCATTGGTGGTTCAGGGGTAGAATTCTCGCCTGCCACGCGGGAGACCCGGGTTCGATTCCCGGTCAATGCAGTGTTTATGGAAGTATTTCACAAAGCGTGTATTTAAAAATTAAACTTCCCGACTGTTTCAAGAGCGTACACAGAGAGGAGCGGCTGTTAAATGAGCGGGGGCACAGATATCCTTCGGTATAAAGAGCGGGAGCAGTGAGGATCGCTTGTAACGTGAGGGAGTAAAGGATTTGAGTTATTTTTCAAATAGCACGAGCAGAGGGAAGCAGCAATTTAAAAAGCGAGACACACAGGAGTGGCTGTTTGCAGCACGGCAGCAGAGATGAGCGGGTGTTGAAAGAGCGGGAGCAAGTCTGGGCGGCAGTTTAATAAGGAGGAGCAGAAAGGAGCGGCGGTACCGTTTCCTCGAGCTGTGGCGATTTTCAATAATTCCATCAATGTAATATCTCCAACTTTGCAAATCACACCAAGCTGGGTTGCAGTGCGAGCTGCTAGGAGGCTGCAGCGGAATTGGACAGATTAGGTGGATGGCAGATGCCATATAATGAAGATAAGTGTGAGTTTATCCACTTTGGTGGCAAAACCTTGAAGGTAGAATGTTATCTGAATGTTGACCGATTTGTAAAAGCGGAGGGGTATTGAGACCTGGGTATTTTGGGACATCAGTCGTTGAAGTCATTCATACATACAGGTACAGCATGCAGTAAAGGAAGCCAAATGTCATGCTGGCCTTCATAGCGAGGAGATTAGGGTATCGGAGCAGAGAGACTTGTACAGCACCTTGCTGAGACCAGACCTTGAGTATTGTGTGCAGTTATGATCATCTAATCTGAGGAAGGACATTCTTGCTTTTGAGGGAGTGTAGCGAATATTCATCAGATTGATTCCAGGGATGGCAGGACAGACATGAAGAAAGACTGGATCGACTAGGCTTATACTCGCTGGAATTTAGAAGAATGAGAGGGGAGCTCATAGAAACATTTAAAATTTGGTCGGGAATGGACAGGTTTGATGGCGTAAAAAGGTTCCCGCAGTCCGAATAAAGGAAGCCCAGTACCAGCGGTCACTGTCTAAGGATAAAGTGTAAACCATTTAGGACCGACACGAGGAGCATCTTCTTCACTCAGATCATTGTGAACCTGTGGAATTCTGTACCACAGAAAGATGTGGAAGCCAGTTGGATAGATATACTCAAAAGACAGTGAGATATGGCCCTTACGGCTAAAGTGATCAAGGGGCATGGAGAGAAATCAGGAAGGGGAAGTGAAGTTGCATGCTCAGCCATGATCATATTGAATGGTGGTGCTGGCTGGAAGGGACGAATGGCCTACTCCTGCACCTACTTTCTAAGTTTCTATGTTTCTATCTTCAGAATATGAGGTGCTTTGTTGTTCTTCGCCTTTTATTAACAAAAATTAAACACTAATTGCACTATCTTTAAACTTGAATGTGCTCGTAATGTGAGCATTGGTGGTTCAGGGGTAGAATTCTCGCCTGCCACGCGGGAGACCCGGGTTCGATTCCCGGTCAATGCAGTGTTTATGGAAGTATTTCACAAAGCGTGTATTTAAAAATTAAACTTCCCGACTGTTTCAAGAGCGGACACAGAGAGGAGCGGCTGTTAAATGAGCGGGGGCACAGATATCCTTCGGTATAAAGAGCGGGAGCAGTGAGGATCGCTTGTAACGTGAGGGAGTAAAGGATTTGAGTTATTTTTCAAATAGCACGAGCAGAGGGAAGCAGCAATTTAAAAAGCGAGACACACAGGAGTGGCTGTTTGCAGCACGGCAGCAGAGATGAGCGGGTGTTGAAAGAGCGGGAGCAAGTCTGGGCGGCAGTTTAATAAGGAGGAGCAGAAAGGAGCGGCGGTACCGTTTCCTCGAGCTGTGGCGATTTTCAATAATTCCATCAATGTAATATCTCCAACTTTGCAAATCACACCAAGCTGGGTTGCAGTGCGAGCTGCTAGGAGGCTGCAGCGGAATTGGACAGATTAGGTGGATGGCAGATGCCATATAATGAAGATAAGTGTGAGTTTATCCACTTTGGTGGCAAAACCTTGAAGGTAGAATGTTATCTGAATGTTGACCGATTTGCAAAAGCGGAGGGGTATTGAGACCTGGGTATTTTGGGACATCAGTCGTTGAAGTCATTCATACATACAGGTACAGCATGCAGTAAAGGAAGCCAAATGTCATGCTGGCCTTCATAGCGAGGAGATTAGGGTATCGGAGCAGAGAGACTTGTACAGCACCTTGCTGAGACCAGACCTTGAGTATTGTGTGCAGTTATGATCATCTAATCTGAGGAAGGACATTCTTGCTTTTGAGGGAGTGTAGCGAATATTCATCAGATTGATTCCAGGGATGGCAGGACAGACATGAAGAAAGACTGGATCGACTAGGCTTATACTCGCTGGAATTTAGAAGAATGAGAGGGGAGCTCATAGAAACATTTAAAATTTGGTCGGGAATGGACAGGTTTGATGGCGTAAAAAGGTTCCCGCAGTCCGAATAAAGGAAGCCCAGTACCAGCGGTCACTGTCTAAGGATAAAGTGTAAACCATTTAGGACCGACACGAGGAGCATCTTCTTCACTCAGATCATTGTGAACCTGTGGAATTCTGTACCACAGAAAGATGTGGAAGCCAGTTGGATAGATATACTCAAAAGAGAGTGAGATATGGCCCTTACGGCTAAAGTGATCAAGGGGCATGGAGAGAAATCAGGAAGGGGAAGGGAAGTTGCATGCTCAGCCATGATCATATTGAATGGTGGTGCTGGCTGGAAGGGACGAATGGCCTACTCCTGCACCTACTTTCTAAGTTTCTATGTTTCTATCTTCAGAATATGAGGTGCTTTGTTGTTCTTCGCCTTTTATTAACAAAAATTAAACACTAATTGCACTATCTTTAAACTTGAATGTGTTCGTAATGTGAGCATTGGTGGTTCAGGGGTAGAATTCTCGCCTGCCACGCGGGAGACCCGGGTTCGATTCCCGGCCAATGTAGTGTTTATGGAAGTATTTAAAAATTAAACCGAGAGGTGGCAAAGGCAGAGATAAGGTGTTCAGCAACAGATGGGTCACCTGCTGTTGTTCCTCAGTCTGCAACCCCTGTTCACTTCCAGTTGTAGACATTTCTCTATCACTAAATCATTTCCCTGAGATCTAATTATGCAACTCAGAAAATGAGATAAATATTGATCCAGTGACGTAGATTGGGACTCTCTCCCACCTTCTTTCCAGTCGATCCCCAGGACCAGTGTGTATATGAGTTAATGGGACTATCTGACCTTTCTCCCCAGTCCCCCAGGACCAGTGTGTACCTGAGTCAATGGAACTTTCGGACCTTTCTTCCCAGTCCCCCAGGGCCAGTTTGTACCTGAGTCAATAGGACTCTCCCTTACCTTTCGCCCATGTCGATCTATGGAATCTCCATAAATCAGAAGAATTCACCCTGTTTGGTGTTCTCGCAATCCTGGGCTGGTTCACCTGCTGTTGTTCCTCAGTCTACAGTTCCTGCTAATTCCAGCTGTGGACCTTTCTAAAGCACTCCTACATTCACCAGGATATCTAATTACGGCAGAGCAGAAAATGAGAACAATACTGATGATGTGAAATAGAGTGCGACGTTAACCTACCCCGCTGTTATTGGTCAAAACAAAACATTGAAATAAAAGTAATTCCATATTCCGCAGTTAGAGACTCTTCATATACCAGCTGTGCATTTTCCAGGAGTAGGTCACATAGTAAACATAGAAACATAGAAAATAGGTGCAGGAGAAGGCCATTCGGCCCTTGGAGGCTGCACCGCCATTCAATATGATCATGGCTGATCATTCAACCTCAGTAACCCACCCCAGCCTTCTCGCCATACCCCCTGATCCCTTTAGCCATAAGGGCCACATCTAACTGCCTTTTGAATATGTCCAATGAACTGGCCTCAAAAACTTTCTGTGGCAGAGAATTCCACAGGTTCACAACTTTCTGGGTGAAAAAGTTTCTCCTCATCTTGGTCCTATATGGCTTTCCCCTTATCCTTAGACTGTGACCCCTGGTTCTGGACTTCCCCAACATTGGGAATATTCTTCCTGCATCTAACCTGTCCAATCCCGTCAGAATTTTATATGCTTCCATGCGATCCCCTCTCATTCTTCTAAATTTCAGTGAGTGTAAGCCTAGCCGATCCACTCTTTCTACATATGTCAGTCCTGCCATCCCGGGAATCAGTCTGGTGAACCTTCGCTGCACTCCCTCAATAGCAAGAATATCCTTCCTCAGATTAGGAGACCAAAACTGCACACAATACTCAAGGTGTGGCCTCGCGAAGGCCCTGTACAACTGCAGTAAGACCTCCCTGCTCCTGTACTCAAATCCCCTCGCTATGAAAGCCAGCATGCTTTCTCCGCTCTCTGTAATCACTGCCCATTCCTTTATATTCTTGGCTGAAGCCCATCAAGGACACACCCGCCCAGCCTCCACCTGTCTTTCTTTCCCTCGTGTTTTGCTTTCTCTCAGTGACACCTCAGGCGACAACTCAGCAACTTCCCTGGAGCGTTGGCCAGCTTGAATGACACTGATTAACAACGGGTTTCTCCCTCCCACTGTCTGGGGCTCTCTGTGTCCGGAGAGACAACAATGAAGATCCAACTCGCTCTCAATTCCTGTCTCAGTATCCGCCACATCTGGAGAGGGACCGCCCACCGTTTGTGAGGTCAGAGTCCGGCTCACACAGCGCGGGACATGGCCCCGCCCACCGTGTGTGAGGTCAGGGCCCCGCCCACACAGCCGCTGAGCCCAGCAGCGGGAATGCTGCAATGTGAGAGAATAAAGAGAGAAGGTGCTGGGAACAGTCAGCCTGAGAGCTCAGGCAGTGTGTGTGGAGGGAGAGAGAGAGAATGGACCTGAGGGAAGCTCATTGTCATTGGCCTGACATTCAGGGGCACGGGGCTTTACCTGCTGCTGGGGGCAGTGCAGCTGAAAGATTGACTGACAATATACAGCACTGTTTCCTGACACAACATGTTAATGCAGTAACTGGGGAAAACCAGAGATTGGATCTGGTGTTTAGTAGTGAGCCTGACCTCGGATCAGGCCTCCGTGTGGGGAACATCTGGGCAACACTGATCACATTATACCGTCCTGATTGGCCGGGAGAACCAAAGGGACTGAGAACCTGCGACTCGGACTCAGGGCAAACTTCTCCAAACTGGCAGAGGACCTGCAACAGGTAAATTGGTCAACCCTCCTCGATGGTGATGTGACCGACGTTGAATATAAATAGAAAGCTTTTAAGATTAAAAATGTAAAAAAAAACATAGTCAAAATCAAATGATAATAATGTGGTAAGAAAAAGCCAAGCTCGCTGACTGGCTCTGTACAAAGACAAATAAGATGTGAACAGAAATTTTCCATTAATTCAATAATTTAACACTGCAGTAAACAAGGAACAACTAAAGAAAACGAAGGCAGATATTCGATCAGCAAAAAGTCTCTGGGAATAAAAGGATTGTAGACAACTGGCCGTCATGGGCAGAGCTTTTTCAGTTATGTCGAGAGTCCAAGAACTATCAAAGTCTGTATTGGGCCACTGAAGGGTGTTCAAGGACAGGTTACACAGGACTCACTGAGTATGGCGGAAATATTAATGAGTACTTTGCATCAGTCTTCACTCTTGAAGATCATGCTCAAATATTAAAATTTAATAATACTAGTTTTATCAGTATCATTAACAGAGATAAGCATATTGTTTTAGAAAACATTAAGAACTTAAAAGTAGATAGAGCAACCGGGCCAGAGGATATCTATCCGAGGGTCCTGCGGGAGATGGAACATGTGCTGTGTGAGCCACTCCGGGAGATGGGACATGTGCTGTGCGAGCCCCTGCGGGAGATGGGACATGTGCTGTGTGAGGGTTCTCCGGGAGATGGGGCATGTGCTGTGCGAGCCCCTCCGGGAGATGGGACATGTGTTGTTTGAGGGCCCTCTGGGAGATGGGACATGTGCTGTGTGAGTGTTCTCCGGGAGATGGGACATGTGCTGTGTGAGCCCCTCCGGGAGATGGGACATGTGCTGTATGAGCACCTCCGGGAGATGGGACATGTGCTGTGTGAGGGTCCTCCGAAAGATGGGACATATTCTGTGTGAGGATCTTCCGGGAGATGGGACATGTGCTGTGTGAGGATCCTCCGGGAGATGGGACATGTGTGGTGTGAGCTCCTCCGGAAGATGGGACATTTGCTGTGTGAGCCCCTCCGGTAGATGGGACATGTGCTGTGTGATGGTCCTCCGGGAGATGGGACATGTGCTGTGTGAGGGTCCTCCGGGAGATGGGACATGTGCTGTGTGAGCCCCTGGCCTGTATGTTTAATAGCTCACTGCACTCTGGAATAGTTCCTACAGATAGGAAGGAGGCTAAAGTAGTTCTCATTTTTTTTTTAAATGTGACAAGGCGGACCTGGGTAACGAGAGACGCATCAGTTTAATATCAATAATAGGTAAGATGGTTGAAAGAATCATAAGCGATGCAATATATGAACATTTGGATAAGGAGGAGCATATTCATGAAATCCAACATGGTTTCATGTCTCACAACTCTAATTGTTTTTTTGAAGTTACAAAGTTGGTGGATGAGGGAAGCCCAGTAGACATTGTCTACTCAGATATCCAAAAATCTTTTGACAAGGTACCGCACAAGAGGCTCCTCTATAAGATCAGAGCCTCTGGTATTAGTGATAATATATTGAGCTGGATATAGACTGTCTGGCAGGGCGCAGGTAAAGAGCAGTTACAGACGAATTTGGATCTGTTTGGAGACCGGTCACCAGGGATCAGTGCTGGGACCGTTGCTTTTCACTATTTTT
Source organism: Pristiophorus japonicus (assembly GCF_044704955.1). Classification (NCBI taxonomy): domain Eukaryota; kingdom Metazoa; phylum Chordata; class Chondrichthyes; family Pristiophoridae; genus Pristiophorus; species Pristiophorus japonicus. Next base: position 7,377,794 of record NW_027252668.1, on the reverse strand, counting down.
ATTAATGATCTGGATTGTGGGGTTGGGGCACAATTTGCAACTTTGGAAATGATACCAAGATCTGTGCGAGTGCTCGAACTGTAGAAGAGGCTCGTCTGATTCAAGTAGATCTTAAAGTGTTGGGACACTGGCCTCATGATTGGAGAATGATGTACAACTTAGATAAGTTCAGTATTATGCATGTGGGCAGGGCAAATGTTCAACATTCATGCACCCTCCAGGGAAAGGTATTAAAGATGGTGGAGATAAAAAGAGATTTGGGCATTCTAGTGCATACATCCTGAAAGGCACACGAGCAATGCGGTGCAGCGACAGCTAGAACAAATAGGGTGTTGAGGTGTATCCATAGGACAATGGAGTATAAGACGATGCATACTGTTTTGTCCAAGTACAGCACTTTAGTCAGGCCGCAGTTGGAATACTATGTCCAGTTTTGGTCTCCTCACGTGGTGGGTGATATTGAGGCTCTGGAAAAGGTGCAGAAGAGGGCCACTAGACTAATTCCAAGCCTAAAGCATCTTACTTATCAAGCTAGGTTAAAAGAGTTGGGACTCTTTAGATGTGTTTCTGTTGTTGCATGTGGGAGCTGGTTGACCCCATTCAGGTCCACAGTGACCACATCTGCAGCAAGTGTCTGCAGCTCGAGGAGCTTCGGCTCCGTGTTGATGAGCTGGATTCTGAGACACTGCGACACATCAGCGAGGGGGAGAGTTAGCAGGATGCTGTGTTCTCGGAGGCAGTCACACCTCTTAGATCGGTTGTCCTCTCCTGACTCTGCCATGTGGTGAGTCAGAGATCGTTTGCACTCGCTGGTGCTGCCCCATTGTTCCACAGCCCTTGCACACATAGGGCTTGAATCGACATTGATGAGCTCTATGGGTGCCCCCGCTGCACGACATGATGCTAATTGATCCGTATTCACGCCCCACGGTGGACTCTGAGTCACTCTAGGCCTAGGTCTGGCCTCTGCAACCATATGGGTCCTGCCCTGTACCATTCTGCCTGCTGCAAACATGATTTTGTGCACAGTACTCGCCTGTGAGCTTGATTCTGTGAAGTTATCTGTTTCCTGTTATCGCTCATGGATATAAAGGCTTGGGCTATTGTGATGGCCTTGCTCAGACCTAGGGATTCAGCAGACAGCAGTTTGCGGAGGATGACCTCGTGGCCAATTCCAAGCACGAAAAAGTACCACAGCATTTCCCCCAAGGATCCTGAAAAGTCACACTGACCTGCAAGGCTTCTTAGGTCGGCGACAAAACTCACCATGTTCTGGCCCTCGGAGCGACGGTGCAGGTAAAAGCGATACCTGGCCATCAGGATGCTCTCCTTTGGCTTGAAACGTTCCTTAGCCAGCGTACACAGCTCTGCGTAAGATGTGTCCATTATTTTGACCGGTGCCAGCAAGTTTTTTAGGAGGCCATATACTGATGACCCACATAAGGTGAGGAGAATCGTCCTGCACTTGGCCTCCGTCTCAGCCTTGTCCAATTCTTTGGCCACAAATTACTGGTCGAAGCGCTCAACGAAGGCTTTCCAGTCATCACCCTCAACAAATCTCTCAAGAATACCAACGGCAGCCATTTCCGCGTGGAAGTTCGTGATCCATTACTCATCGCCAATTTGTTATGTTCAGAATAAATCCAGAGGACAATATCGCAAGCTCAAACTGTTGTGACCTTGGTCTTTTTATTTCAGACTCTAGAATGAGGAAGCAGCATGTTGCCCCAGGGTGCACAGCTGACCCGTAGGTCTCCCACAGGTGTGTCTCCTGATGGCAAGTCTTACATTTGGGTAAGGTTACATACATACATAACAGTACCAAATTCAAAACAAGGGCTTACAATGTGACCAAGATTAGTGGAAGGCCTGAGGATTGGGAAAATTTTAAAAGCCCGCAAAGAACAGCTAAAAAAAAAATAAAGATAGGGATGATAGATTATGAGAAAGTAAACAGGCACGGAATATAAAAACAGATAGTAAGAGTTTCTACAAGAATATAAAAAGGAAAAGAGTGGCTAAAGTAAATGTTGGTCCTCTAGAGAATGAGACTGGGGAATTAATGATGGGGAACAGGGAAATGGTAGAGGCGTTGAACAATATTTTTGTATCGGTCTTCACGACAGAAGAAACTAAAAACTTCCCAATAGTGGATAATCAAGGGGCTATGGGGATGGAGAATTTAAATAAATCACTAAGACTAATGAAGTAGTACTCTGTAAAATAATGGGAGTAAAAGCGGACAAGTCCCCTGGACCTGATGGCTTACATCCTATGGTAGTGAGAGAGGTGGCTGTAGAAATCCAGCAGGTTGGAAAATCGCAAATGTCACACACCTATTTAAAAATGGAGGTAGACAAAAAGCAGGAACCTATAGACTAGTTAACCTAACATCTGCCTTGGGAAAATGCTGGAGTCCATTATTAAGGAAGCAGTAGTGGAACATTTGGAAAAGCATAATTCAATCAAACACCTTTTATAAACGGGAAATCAAGTTTGACAACGTTGCTGGAGTTCTTTGAGGATTTAACAAGCAGGGTGGATAAGGGGGAACCAGTGTCTGTGGCGTAATTGGATTTTCAGAAGGCATTTGATGAGGTGCCACATAAAAGGTTACTGCACAAGATAAAAGTTCACAGCTTTGGGGGTAATATATTAGCTTGTATAGAGGATTGGCTAACTAACAGAAAACAATGGGTCATTTTCCGGTTGGCAAACAGTGACTAGTGGGGTGCCGTGGGGATCGGTGCTGGGCCCTCAAACTATTTACAATCTATAGTAATGACTTGGATGAAGGGACCGAGTGTAATGTAGCCAAGTTTACTGATGATACAAAGATGGATAGGAAAGCAAATTGTGAGGAGGGCACACAAAATCTGCAAAGGGATATAGACAGGCCAAGTGAGTGGGCAAATATTTGGCAGCTGGAGTATAATATGGGAATGTTTGAGTTTATGCATTTTTTGGTAGAAAAAATAGAAAAGCAAATTATAATTTGAATGGAGAAAAATTGCAAAGTGACCTGGGAGTCCTTGTGCATGAAACACAAAAAGTTAATATGCAGGTATAGCAAGTCATCAGGAAGGAAAAAAGAATGTTGGCCATTATTGCAAGGGGGAAGAGTATAAAAGCAGAGAGGTCCTGCTACAACTGTACTGGGTAGTGGTGAGGCCACACCAAGAGTACTGCGTACAGTTTTGTTCTCCGTATTTAAGGAAGGATATACTTGCATTGGAGGCTGCTCAGAGAATCCCTTCCCAGACCCCATATTTTCACGGTTTCCCCATGGTGCGGGTGTCGTGTCTCTCCAGGTTAGATAATCAGTTGAAGTCGTCCACACACAACACGTGTACAGTTTCTCTCGCTGTGAATGGTGCGATGTTTTTTCAGGCTGTGTAACTGGTTAAAGCTCTTTCAACAGTCAGTGCACTGGAACACTCTCACTCAGCTGTGTGTGTGTCTCAATGCTTTTTCAGTCACACTGATGTTTGAAATCTTTTACCACAGACAGAAGAGATGAACATTCAAAGGCCGAAGATATTGGGGCCCTGATGAATGGAACGACTCTGTCAGACCTTAATGTGATGTTGGGTTTGAGTGTGCAGTCTGTAAACGCTACCCTTCTCACAGCCTGTAACAGGAGTTTACAAAAGCCATCACTGAGAATCCAGGATAGAAACTCACAACATCGGCCTGAAAATCCCGGCCCCCTGGGTCAGTACCATGTCGACGGACCTGGGAAGGTATCGCAAAAGCCGGTTTCCAGAGCACAGTGCGTATGCGCTGAAAACCAGCCTTTCCAATCTGTCAAGCTGGAGCTGGACAGATCCAACGCATATCGAGAGCGAGGACAAGATTGCGGGATTTACCCATATTGCCCAGTAAATGTCCTCAAAACTCTTGCACCTGATAAAAGTAGGTGCATAGCCACATAGCCTGCTTTTACAGTCGTAAAAGTTTTAAATCAAACTTAAAACATAGAAAATAAAATTGAAAAAACACATTTTATTTTTAAAACTCTGCCATTTTAAACCATAATTTTAAAAAACTTTTTAAAAACTTGGAAATATTATTTTCGCTGAGATATTTATTAACGTCGATTTCAATGAATTTTAATTATGTGAGGTATGGTTTAAATTTTTAATCTGGTGTTATTGTGCTTTTTTCCTGAATTAATAGCAATGAGAACTCATAGATATGGAGCCCATTGCTATTAATTGAGAATACTCTACCTGATTGGTTGAGCAGTCACACGTGACTGCATCTTCTGTGTGGGAACCTGGAGGACGGGAGCATGCTATGCAGCCCGGGAAGAGAAGGCCTCCTAAATGGAATCCCATGCTCCTCCGGGACCATCAGGTACTTTCGTAGAAATTTTTCCGATGAGAGGCATCTGGCCGCAGTTCTTGTTCGGGGCCTGAGGCCCACAGCGGGTGTGTTTAAAGCGGATGTGTGAATCCCGCATCCCCCCGGGGTATATTAACCCGCTCCCTCCCTCCCGCCCATCTCTCACCCACCGCGCATGCTCAGCTCACACTACCCGGCTGATTGACGGCAGCTCCCGACCAGTAGCAAGAGTGGGGACGGGGCTGGTCCTCCAACCAGAGTGTGCAGGGGGCGGGGCTTGCAGCCCCCCCCGCCCTCCCCAGTGGGCGGGACTGAGCTCGGTTGGCGGGGCTAGCAGCCGTCAGTGGGCGGAGCCGAGCCCGGATCTCCGTCACTACCTGTGCATGCGCATGCGATGGAGACGGCCTTTGGTCGGGCAGGCATTTCTGGGAGACAGGAGGCGATTATGGCCGCAGGGCAGGACTTGGACCCACGGATGGGCTGGGAAACTCTGTAAACACCTGGTGTCGGCCTCAGGCCCAGAATTAGAGCCCAGAGACCCCGTGTTGACAGACTTGGTGAGCGGGGTCACTGGCCACCATCTTGCACAGGGCGGGATTAGAGCGCATGCATGGCCATCTTGGTGCAGGAACGGAGAGTGGGTGGGGCTTCAGGGTCTCTGTTCCCCATTGGGTCCCAGTGCCCGGGAGATGGAGCCTCCTGGGCAACAGGTTTTTCACCATCTTAGAATCAGAGACTGGTTACCGCACGGAAATAGGCCATTTGGCCCATCAAGCCCATGCCGGCTATCTGCAAGACCTTCAGCTAATCCCACTCCCTCGCCCTTCCTCCGTAGCCCTGCAGATTTCTCTCTTTCTGGTACTGATCCAATTCCCTTTCAAAAGCCGTGACTGAGTCTGCCTCCACCATCCTTTCTAATCACTGGCGATGTAAAAAATATTTTTCTTTTGTCGCCTTTGGTTCTTTTGCTAATCACCTTAAATTTGTGTCCTCTGGTTCTCGGCCCTACTGCCAATGGGCACAGTTTCTATCAACTCTGTCCAGACCCCTCATGATGTTGAACATCTCTGTCAAATCACCTCTCAATCTTCTGTGTTCTAAGGAGAACAACCCCAGCTGCTCCAGACTATCCACATAACTGAAGTCCGTCATCCCTGGAATCATTCTCGTAAATCTTTCTGCACCCTCTCGAAGGTCTTCACACACTTACTAAAATGTGGTACTCAGAGTTGAACACATTACTCCAATTGAGGCCGAACCAATATTTTATGCAAGTTCATCATAATATCCACACTTCTGTACTCTATACCTCTATTCATGAAGCCGAGGATCCCCTAAGTCTTTGTAACGGCTTTCACAACCTGCGCTGCACATATAGGTACCAACTTTGCCCAAACCCTTTTCTCAGTGCACTTACCTTTAGTGCGCCAACTTTGCGTGCTGGAAACGGCGCTGGAAAAAAGTTGCCCCATCCTGGCCGCTCTTCCGAATCCCTGAAGTCCCAGCGTGGTGTGCATTCTGAAGTGGGGGGGGCGGAGCAATAGGCCAGCGCCGAAAACAGATCCGGCACCTGCGCGCATGCACAGTGAAGCCTGCGGCGCATGCTCCTGCCCCTCCCAGCGTGTCCTGCGGGCTGCGAGCAGGACCCGATGCTCGCAGGCCCTATCCCCGGGCGAAGGGACGCCCCGATCTCGCCGCACCCTATCCCCGGCCGAGTGGCCTCCCGCACCGGTCGGCCCGCTGAGTTCCCGGCCGAGGTAGGACTTCAGTTTTAGTTTTTATTCATTGGTTGTGCTTGAGAGTTTTGATTGTGGGCGAGGAGAGAAAGTGTGTTTTCAGGGGGGGGGGAGAAAGAGAGCTCTGCATTCCAGCATCTCTCTTTCTGGCTAACCATCCCCGTGACATCGCGGTCAGCAGCTCACATTTCTCCGGTGCTCTGGACCCCCACTGCGCCTCTTCCCTCCCCTATCCCAGACCGAATGGCCTCATGCACAGGCTGCACGCTGCCTTCCCGGGCAGACTTCAAAGATTAAGGTCGGATTTACTTCATTTTTATTAGTATTTTAATTGATGGAGCTTTTCCTTGCAATGTTTGGTGCTTGGTTGTTGAGGTCCTCTCCAGTTCCCTTCCCTGCCCTCCCCTATCACTGACCTAACGTCTGCCGAATGTGCGCTGCTTTTCCTTCACTGCCTGCAAGGTTTTTCAGAGCTGGCCACATACGCTGACCTAAGTAGATTTGGAGTAATTTTTGCTGGTCAAATTGGCATAAACGGTCAAAACTAGCGTTAAGTGTCTGGGAACGCCCACGTTTTGGAAAAAAAACTGACCTAAAAAAATCGTGCCTGACTTACTCTGGAGCAAATTTTTGGGGGAAATGGCATTTTTTTTTTAAACTTACACCAGAAAAAACAACTTACTCCAAAAAAATTGATGCAAGTCATGGCCCAAGTTGGGCCCATACTCCTCGATCTCTCTGTTTATGCAACCCTTTAAAATTGTACCCTTTTTAAAATATTTCCTCTCCCTTTTCTTCCGACCAAAATATATCATTTTTGAACTTTTTTAAGTTAAATTTCATCTGCCACATACCCACCCATTCCACCAGCCTGTCTATGTCTTTCTGAAGTCTATCACTATCTGAGTCACTGTTCACTATCCTCCAAGTTTTGTGTCATCTGCAAATTTGGAAATTGTGCCCTGTACACCCAAGTCCAAGTCAGTAATATAGATCAGGAAAAGCAGTGGTCCCAGTACTGACCCCTGGGGAACACCACTTCCTCCAGTCTGAAAACCAGCCATTCACCACTACTCTGTTTGTGTCACTTAGCCACTTTCATATCCATGCTGCCACTGTCCCCGTTATTCCATGGGCTTCAATTTTGCTGGTATTGGTAACACGCCCGGGATCACTAAACACAAAACCCAGTCTGTTAATCACTTTCAGCTACTGGACTTAGCATGTGCCCCACAGCATCTCTTCTACCTTCAATATGTCAATAGAGCATCACACCTGCAAACCTGGTTTAAGTTTATACCCACTCAGGAAATCTATTTAAGAAAAGCCTGTAGGCCGATGAGACACTGTTAAGGTGCCAGTGTGCTGCTGGTTTGCTCGGCATTTTGCCTGTAATGGACTCCGTATTTTGGTCTCCGTATTTAAGGAAGGATATATTTGCATTGGAGGCAGTTCAGAGAAGGTTCACTCGGTTGATTCCAGAGATAAGGGGGTTGACTTATGAAGATAGGTTGGGCCTATACAAATTGGAGTTCAGAATGATGAGGTGATCTTTTTGAAACATAAGATAATGAGGGGGCTCAACAAGGCGGATGCAGAGAGGAAATTTCAACTCATACGGGAAACTAAAAATAGAAGACATAGTCTTAGAATAAGGAGCCACCCAATTAAAACTGAGATGAGAAATTTCTTCTCTGAGGGTTGTAAATCTGTAGAATTATCTGCCCCAGAGAGCTGTGGAGGCTGGGTCTTTGAATATATTTAAGGTGGAGATAGACAAATTTTTGAGCAATAAGAGAGTAAAGGGTTATGGAGAGTGGGCGGGGAAGTGGAACTGAGTCCATGATCAGATCAGCCATGATCTTACTTAATGGCGAAGCAGACCCGAGGGGCCAAATGGCCGACTCCTGCTCCTATTTCTTATGTTCTAACTGAACATTTCTCCCAGTGTAACCTTTGCTGTAATGAAATATGTATCTTTTAATAAGCCTGAGGTCCTTGCCCATGTCTGCTGCAGATTCCGGAGTTGATTCCAGAGATGAGGGGGTTAACTTATGAAAGTAGGTTGGGCTGATACAGACTGGAGTTCAGAAGAATGGGCAGTGATCTTATTGAAAAATATAAGATAATGAGGGGGCTCGACAAGATGGAAGCAGAGAGGATATTTCCACTCATACGGGAAACTAGAACTAGGGGACATAGTCTCAGAATAAGGGGCTGCCCATTTAAAACTGCGATGAGTAGGAACTTTCTCCCTCAGATGGTTGTAAATCTATGGAATTCTCTGTCCCAGAGAGCTGTGGAGGCTGGGTCTTTCAATATATTTAAGGTGGAGATAGACAGATTTTTGAGCACGAAGGGAGTAAAGGGTTATGGGGAATGGGCAGGGAAGTCGAACTGAGCCCATGATCAGATCAGCCATGATCTTATTGAATGGCATAGTCAGCTCGATGGTCCAAATGGTCAACTCCTGTTCCTATCGCTTATATTCTCTATAACATACTCCAGTCCTACAATCTCCCACCACCAAGAATTCTCCGTTCCTCCGACTCGGGCTTCTCCTCATCCCAACCAGTTCACATGTCCATGGACAGACGACAACATCACTGCCCAGAGAGACCAGAGGTTCACACCCAGCTGTATGTTTTATATGTGACAGATATCATATTCATAAAATACCATTATTTAATATCAAAAGTCAACCAATCAACATTTGTAAAGAACATAATACAATGTCGTCAGGCGTTTATCAATGATCACCCGCTCCACATTTCCCTCTTGGGAATAAGGCTGGTTTGGGCCTGAACTGTGAACCTACAAGGGAGAAAGCTATCTTAGATCTGGTCCTGTGTAATGAGACAGGAAAAATAAACGATCTCCAAGTAAAAGATCCTCTCGGAATGAGTGATCACCGTATGGTTGAATTTGTAATACAGATTGAGGGTGAGGAAGTTGTGTCAGAAACGAGCGTACTATGCTTAAACAAAGGGGACTACAGTGGGATGAGGGCAGAGTTGGCTAAAGTAGACTGGAAACACAGACTAAACGGTGGCACAATTGAGGAACAGTGGAGGACTCATAAGGAGTTCTTTCATAGTGCACAACAAAAATATATTCCAGTGAAAAAGAAGGATGGTAAGAGAAGGGATAACCAGCCATGGATAACCAAGGAAAAAAAGGAGTATCAAATCAAAGACCAATGTGTACAAGGTGGCCAAGGTTAGTGGGAAACTAGAAGATTGGGAACATTTTAAACAACAGCAAAGAATGACTAAAAAAGCAATAAAGGAAAGATAGATTACGAAGGTAAACTTGCGCAAAACATAAAACATAAGATAGTAAAAGCTTTTACAGATATATAAAAGGGAAAAGAGTGACTAAAGTAAATGTTGGTCCCTTAGAAGATGAGAAGGGGGATTTAATAATGGGAAATGTGGAAATGGCTGAGAATTTAAACAATTATTTTGCTTCGGTCTTCACAGTGGAAGACACAAAAACCATGCCAAAAATTGCTGGTCACAGGAATGTGGGAAGGGAGGACCTTGAGACAATCACTATCACTAGGGGGGGTAGTGCTGGACAGGCTAATGGGACTCAAGGTAGACAAGTCCCCTGGTCCTGATGAAATGCATCCCAGGGTATTAAAAAAGATGGCGGAAGTTATAGCAGATACATTCGTTATATTCTACCAAAATTCTCTGGACTCTGGGGAGGTACCAGCGGATTGGAAAGCAGCTAATGTAACGCCTGTTTAAAAAAGGGGGCTGACAAAAGGCAGGTAACTATAGGCCGGTTAGTTTAACATCTGTAGTGGGGAAAATGCGTGAAACTATCATTAAGGAAGAAATAGCGGGACATCCAGATAGGAGTAGTGCAATCAAGCAGACGCAGCATGGATTCATGAAGGGGAAATCATGTTTAACTAATTTATTGCAATTCTTTGAGGATATAATGAGCATGGTGGATAGAGGTGTACCGATGGATGTGGTGTACTTAGATTTCCAAAAGGCATTCGATAAGGTGCCACACAAAAGGTCAGTGCAGAAGATAGAGGTACGCAGAGTCAGAGGAAATGTAGGGTTAGGGTTAGGGTTAGGGTTAGCATGGATAGAGAATTGGCTGGCGAACAGAAAGCAGAGTCGGGATAAATGGGTCCTTTTCGGGTTGGAAATCGGTGGTTAGTGGTGTGCCACAGGGATCGGTGCTGGGACCACAACTGTTTACAATATACATAGATGACCTGGAAGAGGGGACAGAGTGTAGTGTAGCAAAATTTGCAGATGATACAAAGATTAGTGGGAAAGCAGGTTCTGTAGAGGACACGGAGAGGCTGCAAAGGGATTTGGATAGGTTATGTGAATGGGCTAAGTTTTGGCAGATGGAATACAATGTCAGAATGTGTGAGGTCATCCACCTTGGGGGAAAAAAAACAGTGAAAGGGATTATTATTTGAATGGGGAGAAATTACAACATGCTGAGGTGCAGAGCGACCTGGGGGTCCTTGTGAATTCCAAAAAGTTAGTTTGCAGGTGCAGCAGGTAATCAGGAAGGCGAATGGAATGTTGGCCTTCATTGCGAGAGGGATGGAGTACAAAAGCAGGGAGGTCCTGCTGCAGCTGTATAGGGTATTGGTAAGGCCGCACCTGGAGTACTTGCGTGCAATTTTGGTCACCTTACTTAAGGAAGGATATACTGGCCTTGGAGGGGGTACAGAGACGATTCACTCGGCTGATTCCGGAGATGAGGGGGTTATCTTATGATGATAGATTGAGTGGACTGGGTCTTTACTCGTTGGAGTTCAGAAGGATGAGGGGTGATCTTATAGAAACATTTAAAATAATGAAAGGGATAGAGAAGATAGAGGCGGAGAGGTTGTTTCCACTGGTCGGGGAGACTAGAACTAGGGGGCACAGCCTCAAAATACGGGGGAGCCAATTTAAAACAGAGTTGAAAAGGAATTTCTTCTCCCAGAGGGTTGTGAATCTGTGGAATTCTCTGCCCAAGGAAGCAGTTGAGGCTAGCTCATTGAATGTATTCAAGTTACAGATAGATAGATTTTTAACCAATAAGGGAGTTAAGGGTTACGGGGAGCGGGCGGGTAAGTGGAGCTGAGTCCACAGCCAGATCAGCCATGATCTTATTGAATGTTGGAGCAGGCTCGAGGGGCTAGATGACCTACTCCTGTTCCTAATTCTTATGTTCTTATTATGTGAGTAAATCTCACCAATGGGCACTCCCAGTGCGGAGTCTCGGCCGACGGGAGCCCGTCTGGACCTGCGTTGTGGAGATCAGTGGGACTCACTAGATTTCACTGGGCAGCTGTCTGTGTCACACCTGATGTGGAGAGTTGGTTGTAACACTCGGGAAATGCTCGATCCCAGAGCTAACCGCTGTTGTACTGATGGGGGAGGAGGGACTGGGTATCATGTTTAACAAACCAACGTTCTCCTTCTCGCTTTAATATTTCCCTCAAACCCTCCGATTAATATTATATTTATTACAGAGCATCAGAATCTGGGAACGTCTGCCACCACCATGGCTGAAGGTCCAAACAGCGGAGAAGATCCAACATCTTCAATGACAATGGACACAGGTAGGTTCACAAAATACTGAAAATACAATTTCTGTCCTGACAACTGTTCAAGATCTCGAGCAAGGACCGGCAGCTCACACAGGAAGAGGGGATAGGACAGGGGCTGAGTAGAAAGAGAGAAGTGAGTGAGTGACCATCTCGTGGGGCACGGCAGTCACTGGTGGAGGGAGCCCGAGTACTGGAACTGTCCAACAGATACCTGGTATTGGGGAGTGTAAGGTGGGTGGAGACAGTGAGGTGGGGGAACTGAGTACTGGAACTGTCCAATAGATACCTGGTATTGGGGAGTGTAAGGTGGATAGAGACAGTGAGGTGGGGGAACTGAGTACTGGAACTGTCCAACAGATACCTGGTATTGGGGAGTGTAAGGTGGATAGAGACAGTGAGGTGGGGGAACTGAGTACTGGAACTGTCCAATAGATACCTGGTATTGGGGAGTGTAAGGTGGATAGAGACAGTGAGGTGGGGGAACTGAGTACTGGAACTGTCCAATAGATACCTGGTATTGGGGAGTGTAAGGTGGATAGAGACAGTGAGGTGGGGGAACTGAGTACTGGAACTGTCCAATAGATACCTGGTATTGGGGAGTGTAAGGTGGATAGAGACAGTGAGGTGGGGGAACTGAGTACTGGAACTGTCCAATAGATACCTGGTATTGGGGAGTGTAAGGTGGATAGAGACAGTGACTCAGAGGAGGGTCTTCCTGAGTAACAGTGTGGCACCAGGGAGCAGGAGGCCACCCTGAGTGGGGCGGGGGGTGAGAGGCAGGTGGGGCACAGGATTCGGAGAGCGATAGTGCTGGGAGATTCTATAGTCAGCCCTGAGCAGATCCCGAATGGCAAGTTGTCTCCCCGATGCCCAGAGGGAAGAACATTCTGAACAGGTTAGACCATCTCTGGGAAGGAAAGGAGAGCAGACAATATCCATGGTCTGGATCAATAACATGGAGAGAAATACATTTATAGAGGACATATTAAGAGTGAAGCACTAAACTAAAAAACAATTCATCGAGCCGGAGATCCCTGGATGGTTTTGCACTGGGCTGTGTCTGGAGGGAAATATGAGGCCGCTCCATGTGGGCCTGCAGGGCTGGAGAAGGAAGGCAGGGTTCATGTTGGGGCACGAGAGTGAGTTCAGGGAGAAGGGAAGGGACAGCCGCAATCTGAACCCACTGACAACAATGGTTTTACACGAGGGGCCAAATGGTCTACACCTGCTCCTATTTGTTTTGGTCTTATGACGGCGCAGGAACGTCAAGAACAAACAAACCTGCATTTATATATCACCTTCCACGTAATAAAACATCGCAAGGCACTTCACAGGAGCATTATAAATCAAAATGCAACACCTTGCCACATGAGATATTGGGACAGGTGAACAAGAGCTTGCTCAAAGCGGTAAGGTTTAAGGAGTGGCCGAAAGGAGGAGAGAGAGGCAGAGAGATTTAGAACAAAAGCGTTTTCCAGAGAGCTATGATAATAGAGAATCAAGGCGTACGAGGTTCAGAAAGAGGAAGGGAAACAGCACAATCCTGGATGGAATTTGCCAACCTGCAAGCTCTGGAGGCGAGATAAAGGGGGAGCTGGGAGAAGCTGGTTGTAGAGGGTGCAGTTCTGGGGAGATATAAAATGTTTCCTTTAGTTTCTAAAAATGATGGTGGATGTGAAAATGTTGGTGTACTAAAGGAAGATGTGGGTCCATATTTCGGAATTATGATAGAGAAGGATTTGGGTCTGGCTAAAATAGGATGCATTTATCAGAAGTGACTGGACTCGTATATAGTGCAGACATACTGTTAAAGCAAATCTCAGCGTGGCCCTGAGGGACTGTGTCCAGGCTGAAGTTCTGTTCCCCCCCGTACGATCCTCCTCCCAGATTGCCCTTTCTCAGCTCCAGCCAGGTGATGCTAAACACTCAGGTGGGAAAGACAAAAATCTACAGCAATGTGTTGAAAGCAACACTAAATTATGTGTCTACAGCCCAAATAGTAAACTCCAGTCCGCTTAAAAGGAGTTATTACCATCAGCATTACAAGAGTTATAAACCACAACTGCCAGAATGATTCAGTCCGGGATGTGATTGACGGCAGTAATGTCAGCAGAATCTAAACCCTGCAGTTATTTATGAATTCGGCGGTGTCTCAGCACGTGGGATGACCGACTAAATCTCTTTCCACAGTCGAAGCAGGTGAATGGTCTCTCCCCAGTGTGAAGTCGCTGGTGTATCAGCAGGTGCTCTTTGCTTTTAAAACTTTTCTCACAGTCAGAACATTTGAAAGGTCTCTCCCCAGTGTGAACTAGTTGGTGTTGCAGCAGGTGGGATGATGTAATGAATCCCTTCCCACACTCAGAGCAGGTGAACGGTCTCTCCCCAGTGTGACCTCGCTGGTGTGTCAGCAGGTTGGATGATGTCGTGAATCCCTTCCCACAGTCGGAGCAGGTGAACGGTCTCTCCCCGGTGTGAACTCGCTGGTGTGTCAGCAGGTGGGATGACTGAGTGAATCCCTTCCCACACTCGGAGCAGCTGAACGGCCTCTCCCCAGTGTGACCTCGCCGATGTGTTTCC